>NC_092697.1:4158542-4363542 GCF_964275005.1 Diadema setosum
TTTTGAATTGGGAATTAGAGCGACTAATACTTAGGATACAACTCGTAACAATGTTGACATTTTCATTATTGTGAGTGTACTGTCATTGTTTGATTATCGCTGTATTATTCATATCATTATCATTAATAGTGCCATTTTTTATTATCATTACTACTAATATCATTTATTATTCAGACATTCCAAATAATTCCATATCATATGATATCTTTCAAGATCTGTTCAATCTCTTGCGGTACTTCATGAAGAATGTATGGAAACAACCAAGTCAAAATAAAGCTTGTCACTTTAATAATCCTTTACTTGTTCAAATCCCATTCATGATATCACGATTCTTATTACGTTTTTTTTTTCAATGTATTGAACTTAAAAAAACCCTCGTGATAGGACATAATATCTTTTACACTGTACAGTGAAAGTCTATGTTACTCTACCTTTACTAATTTTCCCTTAAAATGTGCCAACGTTTTTCTTCCAAAACTGTGGATTTAAGGGCAATATTCATGCCACACGATTGCCGCCTAGCAGGCCCACACACGAACACACCGATGCGAGAACGCATAACACTTCGGTCCGTGTGTGAATTTGAACTTCAACAAATATCCCGTCACGTACGCGAGTAGCTAGAACACAGGCATCCCCGTTCACCTACGAGTGTTTGCTACTTCTTGCTGTTTGAGTGGTAACTGGCCTATCAAAACAGGGGCAGCGTGGAGGGTGTGACATACGTCCTGCGAAGTGGCCGCTAGGATTGGCTCCCTTTTGAGAGAAGTTTACACTGCAAAGAGTTGTGTAGTGGTTGTCAACGAAGTTGTTTAATTAATGCCCTACTTACAAATATCACTAGATATACAAAGTAGTAGTGGTTGTCAACGAAGTTGTTTAATTAATGTCCTACTTACAAATATCACTAGATATACAAAGTAAATGTGTGTGCGTGTGTGTAAGAGAGAGAGGAGTGTGATAAAGGGGTGTTTTGAATTTCAAAGTTTAACTCTTAGTTACTTTCGAAATGTTAGTCAATTGTTAATGACTGTTCTTTGTATATAACGTACTGGTGCATTTATCAAATCGTTTATTATTTCCTTCTTGTGAAGAAATGTATTCGAATGATTTATAATTTTGCAGAAAATTGCTTGTTTTGATAACGTTCTCAGAATCTTGATATATTCAAATATCAAAATTGATGATACTGTGGACGCTTAGATGCAATGTTGATTAATTAGGTGCATCTATAGTTCTATTGTTCTGCCCCCTTTTTTATCATACTTATATCACTATGTAGTATAAGTATTTTTTGTTGGTTAATTCATAAGCATTATTTCATTACTGTCACAAGTGCCACCACCAGACAGAATTATGGATGCTGATTTTATTTAACATAATTTTTTTTTTTTTGTAACGGCTTATTTATCTGAATACTCATGATTATACATCATGTATTCGATCTTACACTGACGACTGAAATACAGATGTGTTGCATTCATGCCGCCACATAAATTGCAATCACCGTTGTGTTTTTTGATTGATCTAAAATTATGGTTTCATATCAAGAGATATGGATATATTTCTCCATGTTGAAGCGTGGGTTTAACAGCCATCCAGCACAGATACCTGTTCTCGCGGACTCGATCATACCCGACTTTGCCGATTCATTTTTTTTTTTAAAATTTGACATCATCGGGCAGGAGAGACGTTGACGTGCCTATGCTGTGTGTTTGTATGTGTGTGTGTTTAATATCATTACACACACACACACACACACACACACACACACACAGAGAAACCCGCAAAAGTTGAATTATGTACATGAAGTCTTTTATGCTATTATGATTGAAGGCTGCGTTAGCTGCCAACCTGTCTAGCACTTTGGCAAGCTGCGTCGCATATCACTTTTATCCCAAACAAACTTATTTTAGCTCTCCGAACGGGGATCATGGTAACGAATGTCTGTCTGTTCACCTCACATGTTTACGATGTTTGTTGCCCAGGCTCGTCAAATCTGTTGATGTATTTTGCTGCTACCTTTTAGCTAATGGGTCAAACATCCTTAACTTTTCTCCACTTCATTTTAAAGGCAGCAATTCATGTTCCATTTTGTTTTAAATAAAACAATACCCTCATTCCCAATAGTCTTGTTAATTTACATTTCGTTGCAGCATTTTCAGTTTATCACTATTACAGACTCATATAAGTGCTGTAAATATCATTGTTATTATTATCATTATCATCATCATTATCATTACTATTATTACTATTATTATCATTATCATCATCATCATCATTACTGTTATTACTATTATTATTATTATTATTATCATCATCATCATTATTATTATAATCGTACATTCTATCACTGCCATAGTGAGTTGTTATACGTTAAGGAATGAGCCTTAACTGTTTTTCCTTTTTGCTTCGTTTGGTCTAAGGAATGCTCTTTGGGAGGAAAAAAGACTATCCAGATAAAAGCCGATTGTAAATACTACATTGAACTTTGTAGGAATAATGGTTATGTTCAAAGTGACATCGGTGCTAGGAATTATATATATTTAGAATACTATCTTTTGTGTTTTTTGGAAATATTTTGAATAAAAGTAAATAGACAATCCGAATGCCTTTTAGGCTCTTCCTAATTTTTATTTTTTTTAAACAGGAAATAAACTATGAAGATTGAGAAAGTCTGTTGCAGTAATGTAACATAATGCCTTTATAGGAGAAAAAGATCCCTCCTCTTCTTTATTCAGTTGTTTTGCTTTGTTTTGTTTTGTTTTGGTCTTCTTGATTAGCTAATGCGTGGTGTAATTCTAACTGTGGTTTAAATATACGTAATTCACGTCGAGAACCACATTCTACTCAGAAAAAAAAAAATGCAGCTGTCTCCGAAACCACCGGACACAATCAAATCTGTTTTTTTATTTTGTTAAAACTTTATGATATGTAGACTTTATATGAGAAAGGTATTGTGACCTTTTTAGTGTTCCTTTCCACTAAATCATTGCAAATTCAGTATGGAATGACAAGCTTTCATTTCACTACGGGAGAAACATATTGATACAAAGTATTAATACAATTCATATTTGTGTCTGTGTTCTGTAAGTAAAATAACAGGCCGACTGTATATCCAATCATCCACAGTGAATATCACATATGGTAATGAAATCGGTCTACATGGAAAGGAAATTTCAATACAATTTTTTCCCCATATCAGCGGGAGGAGAATTTATTTTAACAGTTATATCTCCCATGGTGCTAGAGTTGATAGAAATTGTCACAATCTGCATGAAAGAAAATAGGAAAAAAAGAAAAAAAAACATTGTTTGTTTACGTGTGTGTCCCTATTTTATCTGGGGAGGACCACATAACATGCTATTTATTTTCGTAATATGTTTTAAAAAAGGAGGCTGGTTAAAACTGCAGTACCTCAATTTCAGAATTTTCGAAATTTGCTGACTTACCTGTTTGGTGCTATTCAAAAGCAGCAGATCTTTTTTTCCAGCATCCAAAATGTTTTGATAATCATACTGTCACTCTGAAGAGAGTGAAAAACAAATTGATTCTTGATATCACCGTGCTAACAAACCTTTTATTATCATTGTTTATTCTGACACTACTGTCTATGTGGAATATTTAGCAGGGTAAATGCGGTCACTCACATATTCTAACTCTTAGGAAGCGTAAATCGCTATTACGACCCAATTTTCTTTTCAGAACTTCATATTTGTGCAATATAAAAATGTTTATTGGTAGGAAAGTCCATGTTTTTTCTCTTTTTTTAATTCAAAACTGTGCTGAGCATGAGATACGAATTGTGAAACTCACATCGTTAGTTGCTACGTTGCCCGAGGGTCTTTGTAAATCCACCTGCTACTGCGGTATATGGTCGGCGAACTTGGGATTGGACTGACAGCGTTACTGTTAATGACGTGACGCTGTCACTTTAGTCTGACATACCTGAATGTAAAAAAGACCCAAGTCTAATAGGGAAAATTTCGAGAAAATAGGAAGAAAAGATACATAATAATGTCCTAATATTTTGATTTTCTTTCTTTTTTTTTAGTTATGGGAATGGTAAGTATACATTGTCGATGTGTAACGTAAATGCAAAGGAATCATTTTGCATGATTATCTATATTGGGTTTACTTTGCAAAGAGATCCCCAAGATAAAAGCTTAATTTTGATTTGGATATTTTTTTTGATATTTATATAAATATGTGAATGTTAAATGTGGATGGCGAACATGGCGTACATCATAGTTGTGTGTTAATATTGGATATGAATGTAAATAATGCCAGAAAAAAATATTGTAAGTTTTTATTGTATATACATGTATATATATATATATATATATATATATATATATATATATACACATTACTTTTTTAATTCTCCCCATGACCTTTTTTTTTTTCAAGCAACCCATGTATTCTAATGTCTGAGGTATCTGCGTACTACATTTTTAATGGTTTGATTTGATTTGCCTCAATTTCTGCTTTGATAACAATTCATTTTCAAGTGCACCATGTAAAATGTAACACAAGTAACGTATATAGATATGGTTCATTTATTTTCATTGCACGGAGATCACACAGGTAGGCCTACGTGATAATTGTATCGTAACTGACAAGTGGCATATATTTATTTTCCAAAAATGCAGTTCTTACAGTTGCATATGGTTAGTTTGCACGCAGAATTACGCGACGAGAAACTGACACAATTTCATGTACCAAGGCTGGTTTGTGGAAAAGTTCTGTCATGTCATGTGGATTTTTCGCATAGTGTGGGCACGCAAAATCCGGTCAAAAGATGAATACCCCCTTTTCGGGGGGTGGGGGTGGGTTTGGGGAACCCTAGAGGGGTTGCACTATGATTATGTTTTCCTTTGACTTCTTTTTTCTTGGGGGGGGGGTGGGGTGAGGGTGAGGGGATCATTTTCCGTTTCGAAGGAAAGAGGATTTCTGATTGCGAAACTAGAATCTTGATCATAAAGCAATTGTCATGTCAAATTCTGACCTTTGTGATGGGCTTCCATAAACCCTATACTCCGGAGCCAAACTGATATATAGGGTGCTTAAGCCTATATGCCTGCCCACATTGTGTAAGCAATGCATTGTGCTACAGCTCTATGCTAAAAGAGTATTATTACTGTCCTACCAGTCACAAAATATAAAGTATATAAAGACACAAATATATAAGTAACGAATAGTAAGTAGCGAATGAATAGATAAATGATTAAACCAAATAGATAAAAAATAATCTAGTGGGCATGGACCTCCTGTTAATTTTACTCAGAGAATTAAGAAACTAATCATGTGTTTTCGTCTCACAATTGCAGGAGACCAGCAATTAATGCATGGAATCTGGAATAAAAAATTGGTAGCTAAAACACAGAATATGCAATAGTGGTTTCAAACACAGTTACAGGAATGCTGAACAGTGCATATTATAGAAGCATTTTCTAACGGAAGCCGTCACTTCCGGTCACTGAAAATTCAATGTATCAGTCCTGAATCTATCCTTCATATAATCGCTACTTCTACTCGAGCAATATACTATAAATGTTTACAATGAGTATTTAAGTAAAGTGATATTTATCGGAAGCATTGTGTTTCAATGATGGTTTCTGTTACATCAATACTGTTTCAATATTGATGATATTAAACATGGGTGAAACATTCCTTTGAATCGGGACATACCCACACATACAGACACACACACAATTGAACACACAATAATATACCACATAAAAATTCTCACAACATACCTACAAACTACAAGTACACGAAAAACAAACTGTATTTTTAGCACAATTTCTTGATGCTTCTTTTGAATATATTCATGATTGTCATGCGTATGTAAATGATACATATGCCAGAAATTCCCTCCCTGCCTTTCCTGTTAAGAATGTCAACCAAAGAAGCTTTAGATATGAAGGTAGATTAAAATGTTTGAATTATATGTTATTATGATACATAGATTATTCATTGATTATGATACAGTGCGAAGCGTTTTCCCTGGCGTAAATATTTTCAAAATTATTGTCCTTCAGCCGCCCAATGTTTTCCTATAATGTTACATTTGTATACTTTGTCATCATTCTATTCTTGTTATAACGTGTTC
Source organism: Diadema setosum (assembly GCF_964275005.1). Lineage (NCBI taxonomy): Eukaryota > Metazoa > Echinodermata > Echinoidea > Diadematoida > Diadematidae > Diadema > Diadema setosum. Next base: position 4,164,658 of record NC_092697.1, read on the forward strand.
AAAAAATATGTACAATTGAAATCAAACTGAAAAGTAATATCATCTAGCTCAATCGATCCATTTACACACATAAAAAAAAAAAAACACCCTGTCCACGTGATGGAAGTGTAGCATTTTTAAGCCTCGCTGTAGCTTGACGATCGTACAATCAGTGACAATGCGTGAGGAACCCATATACAACGAATGATATTTTCTTTTATGTACTGTGTTATCATTGAATCTGTCTTTTACCTGGTGCTACCCTACACGATGTGCAGAGAACGGTAGGCTGTTTGGAATTGGTGTATTGATACGGCTGGGAAGCCTTGTGTCGAGATATATATGATGTATGTACTTGCTGTACCAAAATGATAAACATCTTTTCACCTGTGTGACGGTAAGACCGATTATATCCAGGGGTACTTATAAAGGACCAACACCGACAGGTGGAGACCTTAGTCTATAAATCTTTTCTCTTTTCACATCGCAGTTTCGTCCAGCAACGTCTATCCATTTTATATGGACACAAACGTAGACTGGAACTTTGTTGCTTCACAAATTCACCAGCAAATTAATCTACCACTAACGTTAAATGTCTCGCGTCGTGTGAAACGTGAGAGGAGGCAGCGAACGTATCGACGGCGATAAATGACTGTCTGCCTATCGGGCCAGCCCGGGGCTGTTGCCGTCTCCATCTCGCTTTCATGAAACCTCTCCGGCACACAAGGAGAGTGGTATATCTCCACCATACCCCACCCCCTCTTCCAGGTCTTTTTTGTTTGTTTGTTTGTTTTTGTTTTTGTTTTGTTTGTTTGTTTGTTGTTTTTTTTTTTTTTACTTAAGCAGGCAATGACTGGAGAAAATGTCCACATTTGTTGTGGAAAGAAAGCAGGTAATTAAAATGCAACCACATGAAAATAAAGCACACAAGATCCCCCCCCCAAAAAAAAAAATAAATAAAAAAAAATCAGGTTGTCGAAACTCGAGATGAAAGATAAGGCGTTAAAGTGATAAAAAGATAGATAAATACATATCGGTAGAAAGGTACATAGATAGATAGATAGATAGATAGATAGATAGATAGATAGATAGATAGGTAGATAGCTATATAGATAGATAAATAACTAGATAGATAGATAGAGAGATAGATAGATAAATGGATAGATAGAATCATTTTGACATGTAATATATCCATGTTGTTCAACCTGGATCTCACATAAACGAACAATACTGTGTTTACTCACTGAGGTGCCGTTTTAAGTTTCATCATGGCGCTACAGATATCCCCTCGGCTGATAGCTCACTGTTGGAATTATCATGTTTTGTGAAGTAGATCCATTCCCCCTCGATTTGAATTATGTTGACATGTATATGCGATAGTGATTAATTTTTGGTACCTTTCTCTTCTGGAGTTGTAAAGATATGAGTAATTGGATAAATTCTTGAGATTGTTTGGCAGTATTTTTGTGAAAAGATCTGTAATTTCCAGATCGCATGGTCATTGGCTCATTAGGAGAAAATTTGTCGCCGAAGCTCGAAATCATAACATGTTTTCCACAGGAGATTTTGACAGAAAGCAGAGCAGAGAAGACGAGAATCGAGTTTCCCTTCCCTGGCCCCCTTAGCACCAAATAGACGCCCATTGACCCAGTCGGGGACATCAATACACCCCGACTCCTGGCGAGTCATTGTATCGAGATTTCAATACCGCCCGACGTTGGTTTCGCCCGCCTAACCCAAGGGGCGCTACCTAAAGGTGCTATTTTTCGCTCTACCTGGGCACTGCGCGGTAGAGGCCAAGTACACGGGATCAAGCTCTACAAAGTCGCCGCCTCTGCCCCGAGGAGTCGTTCGCACCGTACCGAGGAAAGAGGACCTTCCCAAGCCGAGGCGCAACAAGTAAAACTGTCGGTCCCCTGTGAGCTGTTTCTATCGCCGTTCGACGTGCGTCTCTACCTGCAAATTCTACGAATGCTGCTAGGACATCTCCCTTCATGCTCCGCCGAAGTGGTGAGTCCACACAATTTTATTTCCTACCTTACCTTACACCTAACTTGTTTATCCAATTAGATCGTAACTGATCCAACGCTTTTTTTTTAATGCGACATACCGCATACATAATGGATTATGGAAACGTGTGACGGTATTCATATCCACGACAAGTTTTCGTCATGCCGGTATAGCCTCATAAATATCAACCAGTTTTGAAAGCGTTTTGGTTATTCTTTATGTTCATGGTCACTTACCCTCGTGTCCTCAAGACCTGATTACCACTATCCGTATATTCCATCCTTTTTGCAGGGAACAGTGATTCCAATATATCCCAGTTTAGTTGGGTGAAGTTTTAGCGTAAATCCTGCTGGCGAACGCAGATTTTGCCCTTCGGTTTGACAGCTTGAACCCCTGGATTCGGCACAATGCTCTCTGCAACGCGCGCCGTATTCCGGCAAATTTGTCCCCTTTTCGCTAGCATTGTGTGACAATGTCGTAAAAGTGTCTCTTTTACAGTGAGGCAGGGGTCTGTAACAACAGACTGACACTAAAGCGACTAGAAGCTTTTGTGAAATTGCTGACAGAAAGAGGAGCTAATGATAATGGACATGAACATTAAAAAAAAAAATAGGAGAAACAAGAGCATAAAAGTAACAAAATGTCGAGTTTTTCTACGTTCTACTAATCCCAGTGTGTAATCATAGTATTGAATTAGTCATTTTGATCGGACCCCCCTCTCTTTCTCTGTCTCACTCACTCTTTGTGAAAGTTCAAATATGCACACGTGCCAGCTATTTCCAGATCGATGCGAAATATTCAATCACAGTTTAAACGGACAAAAGATATGGAGAGGCGAAGACTTTTTGTTTTGCGAATTAATAGTTTATCTATTATACGTGCCGCTAACATGTGCGTGCGCTGCCACTGTATTACTGGGGCGCACGCGTACGCACTACGATGGTCTCACCAGTACTATCGATTGTCTGACCTCTTCAACAAACACGCGCCACTGTAAATACCCCCTCCCGCCCTTTTCTTTCTTGTTTCCTCTTGAAACGATACATCACTGCAATCCGACAAAAATCGGCGCGCAAACCCCATTAGAGTTGTGAATGAACTCCGTGTGATTTCCACTCGTGTCCTGCTATGAAGGCTGACATTATTGGAAGCAGAAGTAATAGCACAAGAAAGAGGAAGAGATAGAGAGAGAAAGAGAGAGAGAGAGAGAGAGAGAGAGGAAGATAGAGGGGAGAGATGCTATGGACGAGAGATGGAAATATGTCTGAAGGAACGATGATTCTAATTAAACTAGTTTTTCAGCTACTGTGTTGTTGCAGCTGGTCAACCAGCTTCGGGCACGGATGCTAAGAGGAGGTGCAAAGATCCAGTTAGCCGTATGAAGAGTGTCAGTCTATCCATTCTCAACTGTTGTGCCACTGCCTTGCGAAAATTGAAATGAAAGAGGGGGGGGGGGGGAGAAAAAGAAAAAGAAATGATGAGCGCATCAAACAAATTGTCGTCAATGTTGACAATCCGCTACTGGCAGTAGTAATGTCAAAAATACGCAGTTTCCTTTGTCTAGTAAAAATATTTTCATCAGCTATGAAGCTTATCCAAAAGAAAAAAACTGATATAGAGTGATATTTCCCTCAATACTCATCACATTTTGGACGGACGTAAGCGAAATAGAGAATGCGCTTAAACAACTGTCAAATTTCACAATAGTAGTGTCAGACATTTTGAAATGGTGATGGCTGATGGAATTTGATCTCAATTCAATGATGTTGAACTGAATTCTTACACAAGTCATTCAGCAATTATATCCGAGACACTCTTTCTCCCTAATTATAGAATGAGTGACTCCTCATCATCTTCATCATCGTTATCATCATCAACGTTATCACCATTCTCATTTTCTCCATCTTCGTCAAAGTATCTCCAGATATGGTCATATTTCCCACAGCCAATCTTTTGTCGCTTTTTCCACGTAGACCGCCCCACAATATATCGTGATTGTCATTATCATTATCACAGCTACAGTCGTCACCCTCACCCGCACCACCACCATCGCCATTACCATCATCCCCATTATCACCATCACCATCATCATCACCATCATCGTCATCATCATCATCATCATCATCATCATCATCATCATCATCATCATCATCATCATCGCTATCATCATCATCATCATCATCACAATTATTGTTATTGTCCTCAAGCCCACAATGTATTCTCCCCTCAGGGGGAATTTACTGCTGCGGGCAAGATCAGATTAATGTGTGTGGGCATGGTGGGTTCGCGAGTTGGATGGTTCTCATTCAGCTACGAATCTGCACTATTTAAAATAATCATACCGTATTTTCTCTTCTTTTTTCTTTTCACGGCGACTCCGAAAACATGCAAAAAAACAAAACAAAAAACAAAAACATGGTGCGACTTTAATCTTTTGCTCGAGACAATACAAAAAATTTCAATAAGGAGATTGATCATTATTATAGATCGACAACTCTTGATCCTTTACTATCTCTTTCTTTCCTATTTTTTTTTTTTGGAAAACACTATTTAATGCTTCTGTTATCTCGATGATACATGCAAATTCTTTCCACAGACTTCCTCTGGCACTAGGGTGACATACTTATTAATCTAATTATCACTTAGAAACCACACAACAGAACAGCAAGAACTTTGATTAATTTCAAGAATACAAATGTATTATTATGTTTGCCCAAAGTTCTGTCATTTAAGCATATAATGTACTTTATTTTATAAACATAGTGAATTGAATTAGACATTTTGTCAAGGAATGTTTCATAAACTTGACGTGTAACTCCTTCGTAATCAAACGAAAAATTATGACACAAACTCCACACGCCAACAATCACAAAGTTTATGGATATGTGTTTGGATGTACATAATTATGTCTACATGCATTGTACATAATGTGTGGGGTGTGTGTGCATAGAAATATTATCTATTTGTGTGCGTGTGTGACTGTGAGTTTGTGGTCCAGTGTCTCTCAATACCCATCTTCACTGCATCATAAGGAACTGTATGCTGTGTTCAGGAAAAGTGTTCCAAATATCATCAATATTTCATAAACATAACGTGTAGCTCCTTCAGAACATTTCACGACAGATATCATCAACGATTTTTTTTCCTCCTGCTAAACGACAACTGTCGAACATGGGCGATAAGTGTTCATGCCTTGTCATGGTGCACCAAGTGTTGGCATTGATCGATATGCATTAAGTTCTTTTTCCCGTTTAATTCATCAGTCTTTTCAACTTTGCACGACCCACAAGATCACGTGATATTCGAGACAAAATATTGATACGAATCCTTCGAATGCAGTTTTTGGTTCAATCTGAACGCTGCAATTGAACTTCAACTTTTATTTCGTTTTTCCGTGCAGCAGAACATCGAATGAGACCACGCCACTCGTAAATTTATTATCATGCTGGCTCTACAGTGTAAAGAATCTAAATCAAATTTCATGCAATACTTACGTCAGACATGATGTTCATGTCTTGTAAAAAACAACAAGGGAGGAACTTAATGAATACAAAAAGCTAAGCTTTTACTATTAATTACGCCTTTCCAAATTCACAACGTTTTCCTTGCAACGGCGAGTTAGGCGAGACCACATGTTTGAGTAGCAGGAGTTGACCGTAAATGCAGATAGAATTTTCATCTAAACGACATTAATTCACTTTCTGCTCGTGTTCGATAAGTAATGGCAAATTCATTACCACGTGCTCACTCAATAGGCATCATTCAGTAACCTGCTGTGCTGAAGTTGTGCTACCCCGAAATAAACTTAGGCGAAATGCAGTGTATATATTTGCAAAGCAATTATCTGCATTGAATTTTTTTTTTTACAGTGTCTAAAAGATACGCACTGAACTCATGTTTTTATGGCGTGCAAATTTTACTGTTGGTGCGCCGAGCAGAATTTGATGAGAGTCATTTACGTCCTTCGAGATAAATGCAGTTGATGAGCTCAAAAATTGTCGAGGAATCACGTTATTAGAATGCAATCTTTTCTTTCTCCTATATACTACGTGTACATAGCGCACAGAGGTCTACATCTTTCACTTGCATTTCAGAGAAAATTAAGCGTATATCCATACGACACTCATTGATGCAATGATGTTAAAAGTTATGATTTTCGTCAATCCACGATATTTCGTTTCGAAACAAGCACCGATAATCCTTACAATTTAATACACATTAAAAACAAATACAACAATCAAAATGAGATGTCAGACGTACAGAACTTTTTGCATAGTATAAGCGAGTTTTTTTTTTTTTTAAATAGATATGTTATTACTGAAAAATATCTTTTTATAGCTATTCCATGCTCCAATACTATTAGAGATCTAATGTTTATAAGCCAATCTGCCATCGGTTCGATTTACGACTGCTGCTTTCTCGTCGAGCGTTATCAGTAAATGATAGAATGAAAGCTACACACATAGCAAAGCAAACAATTTACAACTTAATGTCACCTTAGTGATTGTTTCATGATTGCAAGATGCTTTCGAGATTACTGTCGGGTGGTTCCCCCCCCCCCCCCCCATCTTGCATCAGCGTGGGCTTTGTCGTGTCCTCTTCATATATAATCGCGGCCATTTTGCTCTCCCTGTATCCCTCCCTCCCTCACGGGCAAGTTCAACCAGGGGTATGAAAACCCGCCGTGGTGATGTATCTGGTGTTCAGCTGGTCAGCTTCCGGTGTATTATCTTCTGCCAGCAACACGTACTTCGTTCCTCCTCCCTTCTCCCCCTTTCTCTCTCTCCATCTGTCTGCTGTCTGCCGCACGGAGCGCTTCCCTCTCTCTTAATCGAATCTCTTCGAAACCGTGACCCGGCCGGTGCGGTGGAGCAGGAGGCGTGAAAAATGGAACAATTTCGTGATATTAAGCACCCGTCTTCTGACCTTCGGAATCGAGTTAGTCGACTGGGAAAGCGCGGTAAGTGCCACCTCATTTTTTTTTCTCTCACGTCTTTCGTCGCTCCCAAGAACCCATCAAGCTTTTGCTCTGTTTTCGTGAGTAATGACAATTTTCATCTTCAATTTTCATTTGTCGACCCTCTTGTACAAATCCCGATTAAGACAACTCTTGAAACATGTATACGACATTATGTTTGCCTGGTTTAGATTGACAATAATGCTCTGTCCTCTGTCCAACCTTTTGTTAATACTCTATGGCTGACCTCTTAAATGAATTACGACCATAGAATGCTGCTGCGTAAAGCATGATACTGATGAAATCTCATTCGACGCAATTTAAGAAATTCTCATGTAATATATACCATAAGTAATGCTTCATATTTTCCAAATTTTAGGAGGAAAGTTCGATCATTTAGAATTTTCCCTCTCGTAGCAAGACAGAGTGTATTATTTTCTTCTAATTCCGCACAATATTTTCATTTCAAACTAATCTTAGTAATATCATTTAGAATTCATTAGTGCGCCGGGATTTGTATCAATATTGCTTTTTTTTGGTACCATTGTTGTTTGTCTGTTTGCGTTTAAGTCAAGGCAAAAAAAACCCCGCAACATTTAACAAGAAAACCTCCTTACCATAAAACCTTTAAGCTTCCTGGAAACGAAAAGGCGCACATATAGTTATGATTATCCGTCATGAGTATAACACGGTGGACGTTAACAGGTAGGTCCCCCACGCTGAACCAGACGTCTTATGACAGTGGAGAGGTTTTTCCCTCCACCCCTTTGTTCTCCCCTGCCACATAAAGTGTGAAATCTATGCGACAATATCGCGAGCTTGGAAGGGAAAAGATTAGCCAGGAAACTGTGCGAGATGACGTTCCGTTCGTCACAAACATTAGCGGGAATTAGGTGTGAAGAGTCGAGGCGTTGGGATAGCCGAGCGACTGGAGACGCCGTGATTCACTCGAGCCGTCGCATCCCCCCGCTGCTGCAGTTGCGCCGATATTGAAATGTGTACATGTATACTCATGCACACAGGCATGTACACGCGAATACACACACACGCACCCCATACACACACACAGACACACACACGGATAGCTCGGTCAAGATACAGCGTATGGGAATGTAAAATGGCGTTATGGACATGGCAGCATATTATTATGTTGGGGATTATCCCAAGAATAACTTCATAATTATTTTTAGAAAGAATAATATTGTTCTTCATTTCCCTTGTCCTCTTTTCTCTGTTTTTGCTTTTTTTTAATTGTTATGTAAATATTATTTACATTTATGTCATTTAGTAAATGACATTCGGTTTCTAAACAACGGCAAATGACGCATGCTATTCCATTTGTTAATCCCACACATTGATATTTTTGTTGACATTTTACCCAACAACATGTACTGCACCGATCAAATGCAAAACGTCTGTTGTAATGATAATGAAACACATTCCGTTTATCTCACACCGATGTACCGGACGAACCTATCTTTCAAGTGAAGTAGACAGTAACATGATGGTTATTGTCACTCAATATTGCATAAAGACCTTAAAAACAAACAAACAAACAAACAAGCAAACAAACAAACAGTAGAAGTATTTAGACGTTACCCGAACAATTTAACCCAAATCGAATAAGCTCTCACTCTCTCTCTCCCTCACACACACATACACACACATCACACATACGTGCACACACATACATGTACAAACAACTGAAAAAAAAACCCGACTCCAAATATAAGCGATTTGATTGTAAATATGTTTGTATCTGTGTGTGCGTGTGTGTGTGTGTAATCTGTGGTCCATGGAATATATAATTATGTTTTATTTCGTCCCGCAAAGGAAAAGATATAATTCATCATACATTTACTCAGTTATGTCAGTGAAAAGTCTCTGTATCTTATCACGATACCTGATTAGATCCTGGAAAGTTAGCAAAATATGAACTTCCTCATTCCCATTCCCGTTGAAGAGTCGAAGGTGAAGACGTTTAGGTATTGTACTTATGTGTTGTAATTTTAGTTACACATTAACAATCTTGTATATACTCTGTTGTTGTTTCGCACACATTTAACACTTCTTCATCATCATGATTGGATGCCATAAACCTTCTGAGTGGCGTCGTTAGATAGAATTGAGAATAAACTTGGGAAAATGCATAGAGAGTGGAATTTTGTTCAGTTTTTATTTGGCTATGAAACTCCGATTGATTTATGAAGTAACTGTATACACACAAAAATACCATCATATCGAGAATCGGAGTGAAGAAAATAAAAATATCTATGTGTTACTTTTGTGTTTATGCCCGTTCAAAACCCCATTGCTCTTAAGAGAGTAGAGCGTGCTACATAAGTATGAAGAGGTGGGAGATTTATAACATCATGGAGTAAAGCGGATTGAAATGCAAGTTACATGTGCATGGGGTGCAAAGATTTGTTCTAATGTGGTAGAAATGTATTACTAAACAAAGATGGTTGACAATTTTTCTCTGTTCGACTTTGCTCCACCATACAAAGGGAGACGTTCACCAAAAAAAAAAAAAAAAAAAAAAAAAAAATCTAGGAAATCTAATATAGTGGGTTAACATTGCATGGAGGGTTAACGCAAACGGTCATTCATTTGTACTTTTTTTTTTTTTTTTCAAGTGCATGACCTGTTTACACTCTGGCGTTATTCCATGGCTGATCACGCAGTTTGTGCTATTAGTTTTTCTTCATTTTGTTTGAGTCTTTTTTTTTCTCAATCGCTGAGAAAGTACATTCACTCGAGGCAACTGCAAATATATTACTCTAAGCATAGACATTAATTACTTTCAAATCAAGCTTTCCGTTAAAAAAGTTAAACTTTTTCAGTCATTAGTTCGCCTAGAAAATATACCTTTTGTAAAGCAATGACGTATGGTGTATTCTTTATAAGGTGGTTGATAGATTGTTTGGTTAGAAAAAAGAAAGCCGTTATAACAGCTTATTGACCTTTGAACGTACATCTTCTTCTCCAGGCTGCGTATACCAAACTAAAATTCAGATTGATATACCAACGATTCTCATGATTCAATTGATGTAAAAAGTGCAAATCTTTCCAAAACGAAAAGATTAACAAACTGGGGTGGAGTCCACACCCACCCTTGAGAAGAACATTTGAACCTCAGCGCTTCAATCTCGTCCGGTTATCATTTCTATCTGGAGAGAGATTCAACGCATTCCCACACTCTCAGCAAATGGCGTGTGCTCCTGATGTTCCGTTTCCATGTCGAATGCTCGGTAATTGCGCGTATTAAGGTTGGAGGAGAAAGCACAATGTGTGTGCAGCTCTAATGTTTCTGAGTTCAAGATTCGACACCGTGCCCCGACTCCCACAACATCAGAAAGAGAAAATACATGAGTGCTATTTGGTATAGGGAGATGGCAGACAATGACCCCAAACTCAAGGGTCACCTGGGATTATTATAGACACGAAGGCCAACCGGCTGCGCCATTACTTGCATTCGTTAACATCACGTGACTGTCGACTCTCTCACCCCCCCCCCCCCAATCCTCTTTCGTGCACGGCTGTGGTAGGGGAAAGCTGTATGTACCCTCTTCTGCACATGCGGACTCGGTGCGTGAGGGTACATGGCCGAAGTCATGTTTAGATGTGCTGGGACTCTCGAGGTAAATGTTTTCTACATCAAGCCAGCAGCGTAATAGCCTTCTGCGATTTGGCGCTCTCCGAATGAGCTTCGGGTTTAGATACATTTCTCACTTCCCATCGCAGACGATGCCGTGCCAATATGAACGAATACGCGAATGTTTTCTCAGTATAAGTGTGTGTGTGTATGTGTGTGTGTGCGCGCGCGCATGTTTGTGTTTGCTTGTCTTTAGCCATGTGCTTTAGATGGAGAAATAACGATTTTGTGGGCGGATGGAAATAACGGAAACTAAATAAATATCATACAAGTTCAATTCAGTTCAGTTCAATCCATTTCATTTCAATTCAGTTCAATTCAATTCAATTCAATTCAATTCAATTCAAATGAGATTTTATTTCCAACAGCACATTTTTTGTTGTCGATACAAGTTAAAGAAAAACAGAACGTACAATGTATTACAACTACTAGTATGTGATATTCTGATTTATATACATATACGTATTATTTCTTTAATATATTTGTGTAATTGGATAAGAGAGACTTAGGTAAATGATCCTCTCTAAGCCGCTGCCATGTGTAAAATGACAGATGTAAACAGAAAATTAATGGACCTTAAAGAAGAAAAATAAAAAGAAAAAGAAAAAGAAAGAGAGAAACCAAGAGAGAAGGGACCCGATAGTCGAGATATGAATAAACTCGATTCCATGTGTTCTTCTCCTTTCTACTTTAATTTATACTTAGAGTAATTATATGTTGTTGTTTTTTGTGGGATCATATGGATACATACATATAAAATGTTTACTAGTTAGTGTATGTATGTATGTATGTGTTTCATCTATCTATTTATATGTATATATATATATATATATATATATATATATATATATACTATATCAAGTGAATTTAGTATTTTTCTTAGTATATAATTTTTGCAAAAAAAGGGGGAAAGAAGTAATGGAAAATGACAGTTATATGTAGTTTGAGTGTGTTGTATGGACGCGTTTGTATGAAATTTGGTCCCCACAGTCAATTGTAACATAGAAACAAACAGTCCCCTTATGTCACATTACAAAATTCTGTGTGTGTGTGTGTGTGTGTGTGTGTGTGTGTGCGTGTGTTTTTGCGTCTGTGTGTAAGTTATGCATGCAAGCCATACACACACCCACACACACGTTAATTTGCATGTTATTCCGTACAGATTAAACAACACCTTAGTCTCAAACTTATTTAAGAATTTGAAGCTCATTCGTCCAGTGGTTTTCTTCCTTATTCGGGGAAAAGATAACGAAATTTTCTTGAAAGGAGATATGATAATTAATACAACACCTCAATTTCCACGACAGCGCGATTTTACTTGTCTTAAATGCTGACTGTGCGAAACAGCCTTACCTAAAATGTATTGAAGCAAACATAGCTACAATGTATTACAAAAGTAATACCTGAGATATGCCAACGTTCGAGACTTCTCGTGATAAAGTCCCCGACACTCTTCTTTGGCATACTGCCACACTGCAGTTTCCTCGATGACAAATCACGGTGATAATAATAATAATGATATTAATAATGAAAATAATGATAATGATAATGATAATAATGATAACAATAATAACAACAAAATGATGATAATAATGATAATAATAATGATCATAGTAACATTAACCTTTATCGTTTGTGACTGTGCATCAAAAACCAACAACAAGTCGTGCACCCTGATTCTTCGTGAAGACTCAAAATAGGAGAAATTGGTGAGCGTAGTCAATTTTCAGTTTATTTGTTTATTCACATTTTATGGAAGAACAATATTCTTTATGTATTTCTAAGGTTTTGGTTTATAAAACGAATGAGAAGTTGTGTTTTTTTACAGTTTACAATTTATACAGTTTTTGCAGAGCACCGTTTTTTAAAGAATAGTGTGATTAGATGTGCTTTACAGACCCCCTTTCATTTTGTAAAATCACTTTGCACACCAATCAGTTTCAACTGTGATAAATTTTGAAACGATAGCGCTACTGTATTTGAAGTTGGTATCAGTCATGAATCGAATGTACTTAATGAGAGTGGAAAATTTCAGCTCTTTTCCAAAAACTCCTTCATTATGGTTTTTACAGAGTTTACATTCTGTTTTTTCTTTCATCCATTGCACAGGGCATACCTTGGTGAGATTAAGCACTTTAATAGATTTTTAAGGCATTATTTACCATTTGCAGATGAAACAAAAAAACCCAGCTTTATTGCTTCAAAATAATTCTAAAATTTGAGTTAGGGATAGAAATAACCAATGTAAAAAAATATTAATCAGTATAATCAATGTTGATCATTGTTAAATATACAAAATGTGAACAATAGTTATAATGAAGTTAATTCTAGAATAAACCGTCCACAGTTATGATTTATTAAGAAAAAACAGCGATATCTCCTTATATTTTAGGCATTATTCCGAAATTGTTATGTGGTAAGATGTTTTGTGCTACAACCGACTTGCAAATGTGAATCAAATGTGATAAGTCGAACATTTTTAAAAATCACTGTTCCCAATTGTAGGCCTAACCAATACCTAACTTCAAAGCCTTTTTTTCCTGAGTAAACTCTTTTCCAGAGCGTACTTTCTTTCCATTATTCAAACAGGTTAGGAAGGTCTAGCTGTATTTTAGTTATACATCATTTAGAGTTTGATCTTTCCAGAATCTGCCCTTGAACTAAAAATCCATGTCTGGCGACTTGTTGTTGGTTTTATGATGCAGGGTCATATTTAATCTAACATTTAAATATATAACCGACAGCCCATTCCATGTATATACCCAAACAGTAACGGTTTATTCCTTCTCGTCTTTCAGTCGTCAATATTAATCGAATGTTGACTACCTGCATTTCCTTAGCCATGTTCTCGAATATACATTTTATATCTCATCAAAAGTCGTTGATTTTTTCCCCTACAAGTCTTTCTGCTTTGTCTGTCAATACGTGATATTGTTTATTGATTTTTATGCGTGATTGCAGTCTCCAAAGAAAGGGGAAACGATAATACGCTCGTGGTAGTGACCTATTACTTTTGTGTATATTGAAGAGTTATATGCATTTTTTTACATGATGTGCGTATTTACTACATGTTCGAGTTATCACAGTTGATGCATATGTGTAGGTCAGTGGTATCACAAAACATCCTACCATATTTACATTTCGCGGTAAAGCTTAAAATATAAGGAGATATCAATACCTTTCTCAATAAACCAAAACTGTAGACGGTTTAGTCCAGAAACAATTTTATTATACTGTTTACAATTTGTATATTTAACAATGCTTGATATTGATTACACTGATTAACATTTTTACATTAGTGGTTTTTATCCCTAAGTCACATTTTAGAACTATTTTGAAGCACTAAAGCTGGGTTTTTGTTTCATCTGCAAGATAATAGTAAATCGTGTCTTTAAGTGGATATGCCAAGTCTTCAATATGAAATTATCTTTTCTGGAACATGTTTGTATTCAACTTCACGTTAAAAAAAATGACATGATATAGAAGAAATAAGTTAATTCATACCAACATCATCACGGTGTAATTTCCCAGCATTATTCTATGAAACACCCGTACTGCGTTTAATTGCTATCAGAGAAGTTTGTGGCAAATAGTTACTGATTAGTTACCACAGATCACAGACCTACGGTCTTCAATGCACAATTTTGATAATTTTCTCTTCAGGGATGGACCCCTTCTTTTGGGATAATTCTGAGGAATTGTTGGAATAAATATATATAGGTTATAAACATAAAACTCCATGAATGTAAATATCAAACTAATATCAAATCAATTCGACCACATTTTCTCTTGCTACTGTTTTGAAATCACCGTAGTTATGTGGCATCACCCCCCCCCCCATGCAGTAATTACAATAATTCTTATTTTAGGAAGACCTATAGTAGTTTTGGAAAAAAAATGATATAATCTACGTGGAATTGTCTAATATTATTCATTAACATGGGAAAGAAAGTGATCTTTCCAGTACAATGTAACGACATGCTCAAGTTTGGTTGGATGAATTGAGTTACTTGTGGAAAACAGCGAGGTTATAAAATGAGAGTTTTTTTTTTAATCAATTTAAATGATAAATAAGATAATCTTTCCTTCAAACCCTAAACAAGTTTATATATTCATTACGAAAGAATGATAATAAACCAATAGCAGCCACGTATTCGCATGCAAGTTAGATGCGGTATTTCATCGCGTGCTTAACCCTCACTGGATTGTCGGGTAGGGGAGGGGTCTGACATTAAACTATCACGAGAAACTCCGAAAGTATCGTTCGCATTAGATATTTATTGCGTTTCAATAACCGATATACCAATAATGAATGTTTCTAATGATGAAAAATGTCTCAGGTCCGAATTCATCAATGGAGATATGTTTTTGTTTTTGTTTGTTTTTGTTTTTGTTTTGTTTTGTTTAATGAGAGGCTTATATCCACACCTATTAGACCCGTATAAGTTCGTGAAGCCGGCATTGCAGCTAAGTTGCATACCATATGGTTGCAACCAATATCATTCGCTGGAAACATGGCTGTGTAACTTTAATATTTGTATATATCTTTATTCAAGGTTCGGTTTACTTATGACAATTCTTCCGTTCTGTTCGTCTGGTTTTAACTTTTCTTTTTTTTTACCAAAGTCAAGCTGAAGATGTCAACTTGCGGTTCAGATTTCAAGTCTTCTATTTCAGTGTCAAAGTGGTCATCCATACAATGACATGAAACACACATGCTTAACACCTCTCTCTAGTCCCGTTAGAGAATCAAATCAAATTTGTTCAATATCATTTGTACACTCAAATCAAGTCATTAAAATCAACCACCAATCAGTTAAATTGGTATGTAGATGTTCATTTATTAACAATGTACTTATCAAAGTTGAAGTAAGAATCTTCAGAAGCAGATTTGTGTGTATGAATAACTTCCCTAACCTCTCGCCGTACTCACAGCCTGGATAAAGAGCTATTGCATTTTGCTGCGTCATAATGGAATTATATAGGCCTAAATGCTTATCCATTGATCTTACGTAGATCTCACTGCATACCCACCACGATCTGTCCAACAACATGGTCCTACAGGTGTTTTGGTAGAATCGGGTGAGACCTGGACGACCGGCAGGCGACTCAGACTTGTCTGACGCTTGCTTTCCCGCAGGGAATTAGCCATAGGTCTGGCTCAGTCTACGTGAACGTTGCACAGTGCAGGCGTTTCTGACTGAAGAATAATCTTACCGCAGTAACCTTCCGCTGATGAGGTGTGATATACACTGAGAGTAGTTGGTCGAAGTCTGCCTCTGGCTCCACCATCAAGTGCCGCCCTTCCTAATTGGCGCTTACCCCCTCTCCTTCCCTAACGGTGTCACGTGGTCAATTCAGCAGTCGGCAGAAAGTTCTTCGCGCCATATTTTGACCCCTCCATCCCTTCGACATGAGGGTCGCCAGTGAGGAGAGCAAGTGTGAACATCCATGACAGCCACATACACCATCAGGTTCGATCCAGCGGGCGTGTAGCTGACATCCACCGCAGGCGGGCACGTTTTCCGATGGGCACCCGTTGGTTGGAAGCTAACGAACCTTAAGATAGCCGCACTAACTTTCCCAGCGCCTGAATCGATTACAGACGTATCGTATCGTCGGGGAGCAATCTCTTGAACAGATTTCTCTCAGAAACATTTGAAATGATGACAGGTTTGAAAGAAAGTGCTCTCTTTGGACCGCAAATAGACTGCAAACGTTTTGTTTGTTGATGTTGTTTTCTTGGGACGTCTGTTCCTAATCTGTCTCAGGCCTTAGCACTTTTCTGGAACATCTCAGTTTTTCAGAGACGGTATACTTGTAATCATCCCAAGCAAGGATGGGACGTCTTTCACTGAAAGACAACAATCTAGATTTTGTTGTTTGTTTGTTTGTTTGTTTATTTGATGGGCATCAGCTCCAGGTATATTTGAAGCTCTCCTCGCTTGACCGTGCATTAATTTTGTCTTTACTGGTTATGTCATTCCACAGCAATATCATTGGTAATTGATTGTTGTTCTTTAACAGGTGTTCTACAGATACCACATACAGTTTAAGCAATGCATAGACGAAAGGGACGTAATAATTACCTGGTACATGTGTTTTTCAAGTAACTCATGCAAATCAGTTAGCAGATACACTGTCGACCGTTTTGTTACTCATTTTCACATGTACTTTGTTAAATCACGTTTTTTGCAATCATTACAAATATGTTCTGCTTGTACATTGTTTATAATTTCACTGTTTATTTGATGGAAATGAAAATAGATTTGATTCTTGTATCTTGAACCTTAAAAACGTTCTCAACACCTGTTAACCGTCGGGAGGGTCAACCATTGGTGTAATCATCACCACACACTATTATTTTCAACTTTATTATTGTTGTCACTTAAGATTCCTGTTATTTCTAATATAATCTTTCACAATCATATAATTATTTCCTAGTGTATACATATTCTTTTTTTCTCATTCTATTTTGTCTTTCATAGCCTCATTTCGTCATGACCGTCATCATAATAATTGTCATCACTATTACCATGGACATCCCAATCACAGATACTTCAACCAGCATTAATATCATTTCCATAACTAGATGCACTTGAACAATGGAAAAGCATGAACAAAACTCCTGCAAAAAGCAACCAAAAATCAGTTTTTTCCTCCCAAAGCTCACATACAGCTCACTGCTATCATTGTAAGCATTTACGCTGTATACTGATAACAAACGTCCAGAATAAATGGTTGTTCGGTTTGATAATGTGTAATGCACACACAGCTCGACCGGATGAAATCAAGCACGCACCATCGCGCGAAAAAGCGGTGCATTCACGACCAAAAATACGTATGTACGATCAGAACGATAAAGGAGCATTATCAAGCGTTTCAATCTAGCCTAAATATGTGGCTTTTTTGTTGTTATTGTCACCGAAAAGTTATCACTGACCAGCAAGGAAGTTAACACGCCCTCCAAGCCACAGGTTTGATAACCGACTTTGAAAACTTCAAAAGATATAGTTTTGATATTTTTCTCTGTCACAAATAATCATGCTCAGTTTTGATTGATGTGCTGCGCTTTTTTCTCTGAAGTAATTTCCCTCTTGTTGTTTTTTATGTTTTGTTATTACAACTATGTGAGAAACCCTTCCATGAATTTTTGGCTTAGATTCGCGTATGGATAGAACTGTTGTGTAGCAGCCAACCCTTCCTCCGCTCTTTATGCAGAGAAAAGACCCTCCTAGGTCAGTGATTATTAAAACGTATTAATCTTCTACCTGCAAATACCCCCATTCTCCGGTAGCCCAGTTATTCAAGCATAACCTTTGGTGTTGCTCACTCGTTCCCTTCTTTTCGTTCCACTTTGAGAGACCACAAGGAACCATTCCCTCGGGCCATTACTGACCAAGCGGTGTGCATGAGGACAAAAATAATTCTATTTATTTCCCCCCATACTTTCCATTGCCCCTAATTTTACCGGTGTTGATATTACGAGAAGAAAAAAAAAAATCAGAATGACATTGTAAGTCATCTGAATAAGTAACAAACCACATGGACACGGGAAAGTTATACAAACACTTCTTCGAATAGAGAAGAAAAACTCCACATAATATCTTTTTTAGATATGTATGATATCAAAAAAGAGATTAGATTTACAACTGTCTTATAGCCATTATTTACCATTTGCAGATGAAACAAAAACCCAGCTTTAGTGCTTCAAAATAGTTCTAGAATGTGAGTAAAGGATAGAAACAACCAATGTAAAAATTTGAATCAGTACAATTGATGTTAGATATACAAAAATGTGAACAATAGTTATAGTAAACTGTTTCTATACTAAACCGTATACAGTTATGATTTATTGAGAAAAATAGTGATATCTCCTTATATTTCATTCTGTCTTGCCAAATGTTTACAAAATATTATACATCGAGGATGTTTTGTGATACAACAGACCTAGACATATGCATCAAATGTGATCTCTCGAACATTTTTAAATCACTCCTCCCAAAGGTAGACAGTACCTTCAGAACAATGAAAGCCTAAACCCACAACTGCATAGGTTCCTTTCCCCTCCCTTTTGTCATCGCATTTCTCAGTGAGCTCTCCGCCAAGACATACAAGATGTGCACGAATGGCTTTCGTCCGATGATGGGTGCAGGAGATTGTTAGTCACCTCGACATAAATGACGTCATCGTAATTACGTCATCATGTTTGGGGGTACAAGTTTCCTTTGGTTGGTTACAAATGTATAAACAGATATATAATCTCAATATATATATATATATATATATATATATATATATATATATATATACGTGTATAATTACACATGCTGTGAAATCAACATCACTGCTTTGCATGCAATTTTGCAATCCTATGAAATTCAATACACAAATTACATTACATATAATAAGTGAAACAAGAATAGCTGATAACATGATGTGAACATTAAGAAAAAGATCGATGTCGAAGACAAAAGGTGATAGATGGAAGGAGCATATACGCTTAATGTTATAGAAAAATTAAAGTTAAATGTTCCGGTATTTTTGCTGCCATTGACAAATTAGCAGACTTTCTTTTTTATATATAATTTGGACGTCTAAGAACAACATATTAAATGATAAAGCTCAGATGAATTTTTGTTAATACCTAAAAAGAATATCTTTAGATTAATTTTGAAAGAATTCAAACGCGGGGCCGCTTTCAAAATTTGGGTTCATCAAGAGTTACTGTAGATCGAGTAAATAAAGTCCTAGTGAAAGGCAAATGAAATTCATTAGATTGACGAGTTGGGTATCTATGGAATTGTTTGTTTTTCACAAACATGCCAGTGAAGGAGGGAGGAAAGAAATAATTACTAAATTTATACATGAATTGACCAACATGGTGATAATAAAGATCAGTTACCTTTAAAATCTTATTTTCGGAAAGTAAAACGCCAGTATTACCTCTCCGTGATGCATTGCAAATCATATGGAAGGCTTCTTTTTTTTTTCTCCTGGAGACGTAACAGTCTATATTACGTTTGTGCCTTTGTGTGTGTGTGTGTGTGTGTGTGTGTGTGTGTGTTGTTTTTTTTTTATGTGATTATGAAAATCCGCGTGTAATGTAAAGCAATTTTTTTACATAATTCAAAATTCATTGGTCAAAAAATAACTGGCATTTACAGCAAAGAATAAAAATCAAGTGAATTACAGAATCACATAATAAATGAAAAAGATGTAGCATAACGAAATGATAACTAAAAATATTACATATCAAATGTGATGAAAGTGCCCTGTAAGTTAATTAAACAGTTTCAATTTAGATTTCAGACCTCCATTTTTGAAAATGAGTGGCAAGTTTACCTTCCTTTTTGAAAATTCTATATTCTTTGCTTGTTGTCGTTCATACTGGACGTTATTGTTTCTGGCAGTACTGAAAAGATTTGTTGCTTGCTATTTGTGCTCCCTTCTGGTCACAAAGACCTCTCCTATTATATGACAAATAAAAGAAGTGAATGTTTAATAATGAACTGGTTTTTATGCGTCTTTGTCATACAGAGTATCTGATAACAGACACATTACCGCATGTGCTAATTTATGGCATGTGACACTTTTGTTTTCATCAACACTTGCAATCGTAATGACAGTGCTACAGAGAGAAGCAGAATAGCTCAGCGTATGCGAGTGCATTTGGTTTTTATAGTCACTCTGAATAGTTGTAAATGTACATCCTTGGTGGAGCTTACAGTCCTAGGTCAATAAAAACTATCACACATTATATTCACCCCTCTGCTTTAATAATGTCTATCTTTCATGTATTCGTGCATCTAGTCATCACAGGTGATGTACGGAAACAGACCAACCCACTGTTTTGAACGGCTGTCGCCATTTCCATGTGTAATTTCACACCATAAATGTTCTTTAACGAACAAAGGGAATAGGCTGCACAGAATTTGAGGAACTTCATCAAAATCAGGCCAACGATAAGAAAGTTGTATATATAGTTGAGAGCATAATTATTCATACCCTGAAACATTTTTAGTGTTTTTTTTTTTCGGAAATATGTAAATGAGAGAATGATCTTACTTTGGTGTGACTCTGATGTATTTAGATGCCATCTACCAATTCAAGTAAATTTGGGTTTAACTTTGTTCGCATAACAATAGAAACGTTGACAATTCCATATTTGTTGCCGTCATTAATTCTCGCTAGGAACATTGTGAAATCCAGAACAATGAATGTTGTTATTACAAACAAATGGCTTAGGATCAATATTGATGGCTAATGTCCGAATCGGGAGAAAAAAGAGCATTAAAAATAACTATCCTCTCATTTTTTCTGTTATACAAATGAAATGAAACTGGAAATGTAATGAATTTTAGAATGTGAGACATCAAACTGATGCCTGAGTGCCACCATACATATATCATTTTGTGAGAAATTAGCCTATCAGCTGTCAAAAAAAAAAGGGTATGAGTGGTTTGCAGACAATTTTGTGTGTTTGAAGAGTTTGCTCGCAAAAGGGGTTAACTCCACTCCTGTTAATTTGAGATATTTGCCACTTAAGCTGCAGAAAAACAAAGAAAAATCATGAGAAAATAAGGGATATCTTCAATTACATCTTCAAGAATATTCCTTATGTAAAAGTCAGGTGCCACTGCAAATGTTTGACTTTGTTCTACCTGGTGATGGACTTACTTGGAGTACTTTAAAATGTTTAAAAATGGCGCTTAACCCGTTATGCGATCAAACTGTTCACTTATAGTTTTATAGGTTTCCATATCATTATGGATTTCGGTTGTAACCACGTATGCATATCAGTTGAGGTGTCACTATGCAGTACAGACCTCTCTCATTGATTTGCGCCTAACATTTTAGATTATTCTTAAAACATCTAAAAATCTTTCTTTGAGGTCCTATGTTGATTGCTTCTTTCTATTTTTTTTTGTCTGTGTGTGTGTCTGATTTTACTCAAGGCCTTAATGGGATAGTATAGTTTTGGTTGAGACCCAATTTCAGGTTTCTAACATTTTTTGGTGAGATAATGAGAAACCTCTTATGAAATATGAAAGAGCATGTAATTCCATGAGGAATTCAACGTTTATTTGATGAAAATTGATTTTGAAATGGCTGAGATATCCAAAACAGAGCGATTCAATAAGGTGTGGTACCCACATTTTATTACGATCGCTTTGTTTTACTTTGTTTTTTGATGTTTCAGTCATTCCAAACCCGTTTTTCATCAAATAAACGTTGAATTCCTCTTAAAATGGTATGCTCTGTACTATTTCATAAGTGATTTTTTGGTATCTCACAAAAAGTTAAAAGCCCAATTCTCATCTCCACCAATACTGTACTATCCCTTTAAAGGCTACATGAACAAGAATAGATTTGCACATTGAAAGAAAAAAAAAATGTGTATTCTTAAAAGTGTTCATCCCTCATGTCCATTGGAATGATCTTAAAGTGCTAGGAAATGCAAAGGCGTATGATCTCTCTGCGCGCGCGTGTGTGTGTGCGTTATGCGTGTTTGTATGTAAACGCACATGCATGTTGTACTTATGCGAATAGTGTATGCATCTATATAGGTCTATATGCATGTATGTAATAATATTCATATGTTTATAAAATCATTATGCAGATACCTTCACTATTATACACATCAAAACACAACACAAATGAACCCACTCGTCTTTCTATAATTGTATATGAATATGAATAGATATAGACATAGACAGACGTAGGCGTACATACATACATACATACATACAGACAGACAAACAGAGAAAGAGCGGGAAAGAGTGAACGGCAGATAGGATGGTGGTCCTTGTGTCTGACGATTGGCGTCAATCGAGCTGCAATATTTCTGTATGCTGTGTAACGTGTAAATCGAGACTTTCAAAGGTTGACAGAAACAAATTACCAAAAACCAAAAACCAATTGTGCATTACTAGAATTATATTGGAGCGCCAACAGCCGTAAACACACCAGGCATACGCACACGCACGCACACACAAACATACACGTTATAATAAGTACACTGGGGGGGGGGGGGGGGGGGCTGGTGGGGTCAACGTTAAAGCCGCGCAATAATCGCTCCATTCCAGCGGTTTTCTGGTCCCAACCCAGTGAGCATTTCACATTTATGAATGGTAGCGTTATGCTATATACACTGAGTTTAGTGTACTCGTGTTAAAGGGGATGGCTAGTAACACTGATCAGTGGGAATGCTAGGGGATGAGTGTTCCAATCCTTGTGGGATTCATTTAAGAGTACATTATATATCTATTGTTGTGTGGAAATTATTTGCTTCAGAATGGTCTCATATTCAAGTAATGTGCAGTTTAATGTTTCCAGGTTAGCATGCCTGTACAGTGACGGGCATTAAACTGCACATTACTTAAATATGAGACCGTTCTGAAGCAAATAATTTTCACACAACAATATATCGTGAATCCCACAAGGATTGGAACAATCCTTTCCCAACATTCCCACTGATTCCCACTGATCAGTTACTAGCCATCCCCTGTAAGTATATGATTTGCTAAAGATCGCATACTGCCCTACAGTACAATAATTCCATATTCCACTGATATCAGGTGAACCCAGATGCCAATCAGTCAAATGCGAACGAAATTCACACACAAACCAATGGAGAGGAAATACAAGTGGCACACAGAGGATTAAAGAAAATAGATTGGCATCCATGCAGTGAACAGTTTGAAGAGCTGTGTTATAATAACCTATTGTGAGGAAATCAGGTATCGCATTCTTCTATAGACCCTTCATCTTGGTCTATAAGAAGACGCGAAGCATTCCTGAACGATTAAAGTGAGATATTTCGATGTCCTTTCGCTACATATCTTTAGAATACTGTCCGAGATGTGTAAATATCCGGCATTGGCCTTAGATTTTCATCACCACATTCTTTACAGATCAATGTGAAATAATGGAATTGTGGGAGAGACCGCGAGCACGTGATTATTGCGCACAAACAGACACGTACACCACACACATACACAGAAACGCATATCCATTCATTCATTCATGCATTCATTCATTCATTCATTTATATATCGGTGCACGGAGGAAAATTATAGATACCAAGAGGTAATAGATAGAAAGATGTATATATATATATATATATATATATATATATATATATATATATATATATATATATATATATATATATATATATATATATATATATATATATATATATATACATATATATATATATATATATATATATATATATATATATATATATATATATATATATATATAATATATATATATATATATATATATATATATATATATATATATATATATATATGAAGAGCTTATTTGCAAAAGGGGCTAGATCCACTTTTAGTACTTTGGTGGAGATAAATAGGTTCGTTTGTGAGAATTTGTACACAAGTGAATGGAAAATCTAAATCTAATTTTGCGATGATTTCAATTCAAACGGTTGTCCGGGGTTGAAATTTTCAGTGTAACTATCTCAAATGGAATTCTGTGCGGTGATGCTAATAACTAAATTTTCATCAAAAATGGATCTAGCCCCTTTTGCAAATAAGCTCTTCATATATATATATATATATATATATATATATATATATATATAATAGAGATAAAGACAGACATATAAAGACAAAGAGATATATAATAAAGAAAGGAGAGATAGGGAGAGAGAGAGAGAGGGAGAGAGAGAGAGAGAGAGAGAGAGACTGGCTTACTACACTGACCGTGGCGTATCGAGGTCGTGCGTAGAACATCAAGGACTCGGATCAAGGCTAATCATATCATACACACCAACGTCTGCCTCTCTCGCGGACACCCAGTGCCCTTCATAAACCTATTAACCCCTTACCTACTAATTAGCGTTTACAACCATCCCCGACCTCTCTTCGCTTAAGCCTGACCGATGCTGCTCGACTTTTGTTGCTTCATTTGGCGTGTTCATTAAAACTACGAACATTTACCTCAACAATGATGACGTGTTGCTCTGCGACGCCGTAGATGCCTGAAACAAGTACTCATGCTTGACATCTTCATTTAGCTATCTCCCAAAAGTTTACACACTCCCCAGGTGCGCAACACCCCCGGCCTCCGCCCCCTCTATTACCATTCCCTTTACCTGTGTTTGCACCCTGGAGTAATACATGCCCAGCATAGGCTGCTGTTTCTATCAAGGCTGCCAAGACGGCTGTCTTGGAGATGTAACTAATCAAGTGTGATTAGAGCATTGTTTATGAAATCGAGACACCAAATCTGAAACACCAGACAACACAGCAGCTAAGATTAGCTCTTGTTAAACTTGAACCTTGAAAAAACAAATGTTACAGATGACTGAAGGCAGGAAACACATGCCCTTTTTTAACTTTTTTTTTTAAAGAAGAGATGAAAAAAATCTTTGGTGAGACATGGTTGTCGGAAGTGAGAGACAGCAAAGTTCACTCTACATCCTTAATCAAGCAGAAAAAATGAAATGATAAAAAGATAAGAATAGAATAAATAGGTTGCAGCTCCCACATTGTCAAATACAGAGAGGATTTCGAAAGAGAGAATGGTGTGGGGGGGGGGGGGGTTGGAGCGAGACGGATGAGTAGAACAGGAACGGAGAGACCGAGATAGAGACACAGGCAGACAGACAGACAGACAGACAAGGATGGAAGAAAAGAGGGAGGGAGAGTAGCAGACCTTGATGCTACAAACAAGAATAACGCGATCATCGTGTCTACAACGAGCTGCTGCTATTCATCATACCAGGTCAAGTGATACGAGCTGAAATCAAGATTAATGTAATTACATTGTGTACACACCCACTCTACATTATCATGGTCCATTGTGCCAAGTTAAATGCAAATGATAACATTCGACGGCATAAATAAACGAAAATGTGGAACGAGGGTGAGATAAAATTTCAAATTCCTGTCGGTAAATACCGACACATAGGAATCATACACATACACACATACGCACACACTCGCACACACGCACAACGCACACACACACACACACACACGCACACACACACTCACACACACACACACACACACACATGGGATGCTTTAACGTGATCACAGCATTGGAAGCGCAGGGATTATTGTGTGCGAGTATTGCTGTAGTGTGACAAATGGGTGTTGTTGCAGAGGATGCGCGGTAGGTAACCCGGTTTATCCGGCGTTGCCGCATTGTAGCAAGGCAAGAGTGCAGCGCTTCTGTGGGAAGGCCCCGCTTTCGTTTCGGGCCTGCGTTATGATCGACGAAGATATTTACCTTTCATAATTGTATCCGTGCCCTACTTACGAGGCGACTATACCTATTATGATGTCATAGCCTGTGACCCAATTCCATATTTATCGCAAGTTCATCGCAGTCTTATCGCGAGTGATTTATCTTCGCCGAAAATGACAAGCTCCCTCCTCGTATGAGGCAGAAAATACCCTAGAAGCCCTAACTGACTTTCTTTTCCGCTCTCTCCCTCCCTCTCCCTCTTTTTCTCTCTCTCTTTCTCTTTGTCTTTGTTAATTCTCGCCTGCGGACGCATATCTAAAGGCATTATCTAACCTTGTTTAAAGGCTGCTTAACCATATTCCGTCTGGCAATTATGTCACATTCTTAAACATTATCCTATATTAAATGACTCCCCCTGTCATTCTGTTCCCTCGCTTGCATTTCATCAAATTGAAGGGCTAGCATTTCGGTTGCTAAGACCGTCGGTCCGATATTTCACTATGGAGACCCATATTTTCACAGCAATTATTGGAAAACACGGTTGCAACATGTTTAAGATGCCAATGCAGGAAACCCAAATGTTTGCTTTAATGCATCCGAAAGAAGATAGAAATTCCGTCAATGGGCTCCTTACATAATTGGTTTATGGGCTGAGAAAACGCAATGGTCGGATTTGTTGGCCAGCGCGTCTTACGATCGCATCCTAATTCCCAAGATTGCCCATAAAAATTGTATGGAAAGAGAAAATATGGAAGAAAAAGAAAACAAAAGGAAAGAAAACTGGCCGTATCCAGCTCAGCGATCACGGTAAAAGGTGCCCGAGAAAAAAAATGCAGAAACAACAGCATTGTCTCCAGACTGAGACCTGAAGCACTCCTCCGCCTTTGACGGCGAGATAACATTTGCATTCCGTTCGAACCATTACAGTCATGTTATACCGACAACAAGGGCAGGTTTAATCCTTTTCAGAACAGACAGAAAAAAAAAAAAGCCCAGACCCCAGAGTATTGCCGATGGTACGTACGTACATACCCGTTCTCATTGACGTACACGGCCAATTCTGCTCACGCTCTCTCTCCCGACGCAACGCCCGATCGCGCTCAACTACCACCTTCGGTACCTCTCCGGATGAAAGAGGACTAGTAGCGATTGTAAGTAAACATCAATTATTACACTTGTCCACCAAGAGGTACAGGCGTCCTAAGAAAAATCTTCCCGCGAGTGAGAGTGGCTGACAGAATGGGATGCATATAATGCTGAAGAAGTAAAAAAAAAGATGATAATAATGTTTGTAATATTGGACCATCGACATTATGGAGAAGTGATATTACTAACGCTCCTCGTACTTACCTCTCCTGATTCTAATAACAGTTGAAGTGGTCAATATCAGGTAAAATAAAACGATGAAAAGTCGCACGACAATACGATTCAGGTTTGATTAAAAGCGTCTTGAGGTTACACTCGTACAAACATGTTGTTGATAAATACACACAATAGACAGACAGACAGATACACACAAACGCACGCACACATTTCATGATACTCGACCAATGCTGCATTTCTTATTGAATTGACGCGTTCCCATGCGACAATGTCACCTAAAAAATTCTTAAAATCATTAAGTGTGCCTTTTTTGCGAACTTTTTAAGTGGACATTAATATTTCATGTATACGTCGTACTGCAGAGAAATACAAAATCGTTGTAATTCTAGGTTTATGGAAACGCATGGATCTTAACCACTGTGACTGTAGTTTGAAGTCAACGCAGCCTTCAACGATTTGGCTGAACATTGTCCGGGATCAAACGGAAACCACTAAACAATTTAACCGTGAAATGATGAGATTTGGACTGACAGACTTGAAGGTATGGATTGGTCTAGTGACAGACACAGACACCAAGGCACAAAAGCGTTCACCAAATAGTCTTGAAATACTGAAAAGATAATTTTAGTTATTACAGAAAAAACAAGTTATGATAACGCCTACTTTGAAGAGCAGTTTTCAGTGGTTTTTTTTTTTTTTGTGTGTAATATCTGATGACATAACTAAAACAGTGTGACGATTTACAAATCAGCTTCGCAGTTATGTTGTATTTCTTCTATTGACGTGTAATCGTTTGAAAGCAACGTTTCACAAAGGAATGATCTTCCCAAAAAAATGAAACGACATCAACGAACCTTCTTCAACATCGTCATTCTCTCTCTCTCTCTCTTCTTTTTCATGGGCCACCCTGTACTGCGATCTGTGTCATCTCCCCTTTCTCAGGAGCAGTTCTTCTACATAATGACAAACCCAAACACGCACACTACACGGGCTCCATCGTAAGCTTGATGTATGTAAGTAGGTCACAAATGTCTCTCGCCTGTCAGACAAAATGACGATCGCAGAGATGCAACCGCGTTTTCCTTTTTTTTTCCTGTTCATTTTCCCCCTTAGTTTCTTCTTCCGGCTGATGACCCAAATTGAACTCACACAGATCCATTCCTTGACCCTTACGACATTTATATATGATTATATATTACATATAATTGTTTATTATATGTATATATATATATATATATATATATTAACACGGATACATGTGATTGTATGTACATGCCATGGTATATTATGCCTGCATTTATGTTTTTCGATCTGTTATACAACAGAAGCTCATTTCTAGAGGATGGATCGATGACGTGAATGAATGCATCTAGGTCCTGGAGAGATTTTTTTTCTTATTTTCTCTACGTGAAAACAATTCTCTGACATTATTCTGTTGCACCCGAACTTTCACAGTGTCTGTGCATTGTCTGTTTGTGAATGCAGAGTGTTGCTTGAAGGAATGAAGCCTATAACGTCTACTTCCTAAGCCGTGTTCATTCTCAGGCGCCAAAGTCTTCCGTTTTCCCTGCTCCGATTCATTGAAGACCTTGAATGGTATACATACATTTTTTTTTTTCTTCCGTGATAAAACGTGACCGTCAACGAACGCGATTCGTTGTATGCCGAAAAAGGTCATTACATTATTCAGGCCTCTGCCTTTCGACGGCCGAAGTTGCCGAAAATATAGCTGAAGAAGATTCGCGTTTAGATTTCCACTCATGCATTGCCAATGAGGCAATGCATATTTGATCGAAGATATGATCCCATACCCCTTTTTTTCCAGGCCACACGGCGGATATCAATTAGTAAAATACACCCTGCCTCTTTCTCATAATCGATCAGCTACTTTCCTTGCCGGCCGGGGTGCTGGGTAGTGACAGCGAAGAGAATCGATTAATATTCATCTCGAACCTGCCGATGACGTCACTCTGAACAACTTGAATGAGACAAGGGTAACGAGTACGAATGTGCGACAGAGGAATACGGGTTGTAGTGTCTTTCTTCTTCTTCTTTTTAGCTCACCTGAGCCAAAGGCTCAAGTGAGCTATTGCGATCGCCCTTCGTCCGGCGTCCGTCGTGCGTCGTGCGTCGTGCGTCGTGCGTCGTGCGTCGTCCGTCGTCCGTCGTCCGTCGTGCGTAAACTTTTTACATTTTCATCTTCTTCTTGAAAACCCCAAGACCGATTTTCATCAAACTTGGCAGGTAGCATCCCTAGCGGGTTAGGAACTGAATTTGTTAAAATGGGCACCATGCCCCACCCAGGGGGCCCCCAGGGGGGCCCAAACCCCCCAAAATTAAGGAATTTGTAAAAATCTTCTTCTCTAGAACCAGCAGTGATAGAGCTAAGTTAATACTATGAGTTAGTACATTGATGACTGTAGTTTCAAGTTTGTTCATGGCGGAATCAGGGGTGCCCCCCTTGGGACTCAGGGGAGGGGAGTGGGGAGGGGTCCTAATGGGGCCTATATTGTACATTTTCATCTTCTTCTTGAGAACCCCATGACCAATTTTCACCAAACTTGGCAGGTAGCATCCCTAGGGGGTTAGGATCTCAATTTGTTAAAATGGGCACCATGCCCCACCCCAGGGGCCCCAGTGGGGCCCAAACCCCCCAAAATGAAGGAATCTTTAAAAATCTTCTCTAGAATCAGAAGTTATAGAG
This sequence comes from Diadema setosum, assembly GCF_964275005.1. Classification (NCBI taxonomy): domain Eukaryota; kingdom Metazoa; phylum Echinodermata; class Echinoidea; order Diadematoida; family Diadematidae; genus Diadema; species Diadema setosum. The sequence goes on from NC_092697.1 coordinate 4,194,514, forward strand.
CTAAGATAATACTATGAGTGAGTACATTAATGACTGTAGTTTCAAGTTTGTTCATAGCAGATCCAGGGGTGCCCCTCTTGGGGGTGGGGGTGGGAAGGTCCAAATGGGGGCCTGAATTGTACATTTTCATCTTCTTCCTGAAAACCTCATGATGGATTTTCGTCAAAGTTAGCTAGGGGGTCAGGATCTCAATTTATCAAAATGGGCACCATGCCCCACCCAGAGGGCCCCAGGGGGCCCCAATCCCCCCAAATTAAGGAATCTTAAAAAATTTGGGCCCTTATTGTACATTTTTATCTTCTACTTGTGAATGCCTTGTCAAATTTTAGTAGAGCTGTGAATAATTTAGATTAGTGACTGCGTGAAAGGCGAACTTGCGATACTCAGGTGAGCGCTAGACCCGCGGGTCTCTTGTTTTGATTCACTCTTTTTAAGAGCACTGTCCAAGTGCCATTTGACAGTCAAGTAGTTAACTTCACCCTCTCTCAATTGATTATGACAAAAAGAGAGGGAAGAGGCTTGTAACTCTGTAATTCGTAAAAGATTCTCAAACATTTAATGCCGTAGAAGCTGTGATAGTATGCTGATGTCGCCATACAAGATGATTAATTTCAATGGAAATATGCAAGTTGTGCTTAGTTCAGAGGAAATGTGCACTCCAATGTCTTGTTAATCAATTTAGCAATGTAACGGTGATTGACAGGTGATGTCATCGACAAAATGTTGGTTTTGAAAATGTTTGTGGGCATACGAAGTTTTCTATAAAAAAAAACCCCACAGAAACATAAGTTATTATAAGACATTCATTTTTTTTTTCAATTCAATTCAATTTCATTTGTAATGCATTTGCATTACATATTTCCTTTCATTTAAGCCTGTTTTATATCGAAATTTTTCTGTGGTTGAGTTGTGAAAATGAAGTGGAACAAATCGTAACGTCATTAGACAATTTAGAGTTTGGAGAAGAAAAAAAATCAGACTCAGTCAATATCAGATTCGCTGCCCCTGACTTTATGTTCATGTACATTTCATGATGGCGATCCACATACTCACACACAAGCGCATATATTTTGGTTAAAGATAGGGGGTTCAATGTTTTATCTTCTGCAGGTATACATTATGATTGGGATTTTTCAACCTTTTCTATTGGATTGATTTTTAAGTAGGCAATTCAAAAATCACAAATATACAAGGAAGAGATTCATTCAAATTAATGATAATTGATCATCATTATTTTTTTAAAGAATGTAGAATATAACGTCATCACAGCAATTGCAATATGGACATAACTCTGTGTCATGCTAGTAATATACACTTACCAGTACAGCGTAAAATCATGATAAAGATGATAAACAGTGGTTGAATTAATTGCGTTGCTGACAAAAACGAAACAGAAAGGCACAAATCAATGTCAACCATATACGAGTGTATTCATTGGCTGACAACGTACATACTATGCATAAATAATTATGTCACATAAGATGTAGGAAAATAGTATTACTCGGCAAATAGGAATACTTCATTTGTTTATATAATAATAGTTACGATAATTACAGCTGCAGCGCGTGTTTTTATACTCTTCATCAAATTATATATCACATTTATAAAACGAAAATATTTGATGATATCAGATTATACAGTCGGAATGAACGAGTGCAAACATGAGAATCAAATCATAGCTTGTCGAATTCATTTATTTAAGCTTGACTGAGTAAGTTTTCTTCAGAAGGATATTTAAATTGCCACTCATGGAGATATTTTGAATGTGAGAAGGTAACTTTGAATGTGAGAAGGTAACTTGTTATAAAGATATCATAAATGTGTTATGGTGAGGACCATAGAACAAGAACAAGAAAGATATTCCAAGATAAAGGTATTATTTACCATCGGGAGCTGCAGCAGTGAGTTAAAAATGTTAAAAAAGAGTTATCATAATTATTTGATGCATACGTGTGCAGGTCAGTTGTATCACAAAACATCCTACCATATGGAAATTTTGCAATAAAGTCTAAAATGTAAGGAGATATCACTTTTTTTTCCTCAATAAACCATAACTGTGGACGGTTTATTCTAGAAACAATTTTAGTATGACTATTGTTCACATTTTGTGTATTTGACAACATAAATTATACTGATCAACATTTTTACATTGGTTGTTTCTATCCTTAACTCACATTTCAGAACTACTTTGAAGCACTAAAGCTCGGTTTTTGCTCCATCTGCAAATGGTAAATAATGCCTTTTTTCCATGCCTTCAGTACACTGCTCTTAATAGCCTCTATATTCCTTTCCTTAGAGACAATCATTTGACAGACCTGAGTATATCTTAAAGGGATGGTATGGTTATGGTTCAGATGAGGGATTCAGATTTTAAGTTTTTGCGAGATAATTAGAAACCACTCATGAAATATTAAAGAGCATACAATTCAAGTTTTCAGAGTTTATTTGATGAAAATCGGTTTTAATTGGCTGAGATATTCTAAAACAAAGTAGAAATGGTCCAAACCTGGTGGAACCCACCCTTTTTAGGACATTTTTCTTTTTCCCTATCTCAATTATTCCAGAGCCAATTTTCATCAAATAAACTTTGAATACATCCTAGAATTGTATGCTCTTTCATATTTCATAAGGAGTTCTCATTATGTCAAAAAAGTAAGAAACCTAAAACCCCATCTAAGCCAAAGCTATACCATCCCTTTAAAAACGAAAAACTTGAGTCAGATAGTTACAAGCTTTTTATATTATAATGATTACATTATTAAGTTGTCTATTCCAAAACTTTGTATAAAAATATGATATCAATTATTAACATTATTTGACTTCATTTAAGATTATTTTGATGATAGATTGATCGACAGTTTTTTTTTGTTTTTTTTTTTTAATAACTGTCAGGATCGAATAAACAATACTAATCTTCAATTATTCATAAGAAGCCATGGTTGAAGACTTACCGGTTTTCAAATATCACGACGTTCCACCTGTTTTAATTCTTAATCACTTCAGCTTCTGTCACATCAAAAGTTTCGAAAGCATTCATTTTTTCCCCGCAACAATATAATTATGATAATATATCCTCATACTTCTGAGTTTTTAAGTGTCAACGAGAAAAAAAAAAGAAAAAAAAAGAGAGACATTTCTGTTTTGATATTGATCGCTGAATGTGTTCGAGTATGCATTTGTAATATGCAGTCTTTTACTTCGTGTATCCATTGATGGAAGCTGTAGTTCGTTCAAGTTTCTTTGTAAATGGATAAGATACGAGTAGATATGCACCATCGATATACGTGTAGATCACTTTTTCCCGTGGTGGTAGTCCGCTCACTCGAGTTGACACTAGAAATGATTATTGACGCAAGTTTCTTGTGCATACCTAACGATTTCTCCTTTTTTTTCTTGCTGAATAGACAAGTAAAGCAAATCAAAACGAGTCTAAAAACCCCGAAACGTAGACAGCTACTAAGATTCAGTCCACTGAAGTGAAAAAATAATGTAAGAAAGTACCAAAATGGTTTACATTTCTAATGTACGACAAACCTACAGGTAATGGCTAGATAGACTAAACTACGAGTGCAGCATATTTGCTTTTCTAAAGACTACCACACACACACTCAAGAAAAATGCGACTGACTACACAATAATCTAAGATTCATAAACATTTATTGTGCGTACATCAATGCCATTAACTACGGATGGTGGCGCCTCATGTCGACTCAAGTCATACCGATTCAGTTTGAATGTATGATATCGAATCTAAGATCTGGCATTAAACAAAGACATCACACATGCGAAATAGGGCCTAACAAAGTTTCGCCCCCTAAATATAGCCAATAGACCAAATACACGCACAGGAAAAAAAAAAAAAAAAAAACCCACCACCACCACCAATAACACCAAACAATAGACAGTAACCAATGGCCATTATGGGTTAAGATTCTATCCCTTCCGTCTTCCTTTGGTCGTATTTGAATAATTTGATTCTATCCTTTCTTATTTTCTTCAGTCTAATCCACCAATTCCTGAAATCTGCTCGTGATCTTTTCAGCACCCGCGTCACACTGTCTTTTGTTTACATTTGCCCTATACAACGTTTGAAGTGCATACATATCTCCCTCACCCCCCCCCCCCACCCCCACCCCCACCTACACCTTCTTCGCCTCCTCAATCCTATACCCACGGTTCATTGACGAGTCACACAAAGTGCATACTGTCACGGACTCCCAACGATACCAAGACCTCGGATGCAAACATGAAAACAAAGTTGTCATGTTTTACAACTTCGGCTCCGCTTTCGTATGCGAGATTCGTGCTTCGCCACACAGAACTCCTGAAGACGATGGAGGTAATAAAAAAGATGCCCAGAGTTTGACAAAAAAAGGTGGCGTTGTGTGAGATTTACACAACTGAAGGACACCAACCATTAATCCATTTGGATGTTTAAGGTCTTCAATTATCAAGCTCGTGTCCACACCGGATTCCATGGCTTACTTGACCTTTAGAAAGAGAAAGCGAATGCCGAGAAAGCATTTCATAGCCATGGCCTACATGTGGTAACCTCCACTTCCAGAGTCAGCCCCACTTGCTGCCTTGGGATTATGGTCTAAAGGTGTTGAAATTGTTCCGTCCCAATTCAACCCTTTGTCTGAAGACTGTGTACAGATCTAACCGACGATGAGTAAACTCTAAAACGGGTTATGGAGTAAAAGGCTGTTGTCTTTGGCATAACAAAAGTCAGATACTACCAAACAATGAATCCAAACATACTTTACATATTTTCATACTTTTTTTTTTTCAAACTTAAAGATAGACCTAATTGCGGAGAGGACGCCCAGTCCTCTATTAAATTTCTATATTAGCAAAAATAGGTTTACAGATCGACAAATACATACATAGATAAAGAAAGAACCAAATAAAGAAATAAAGCATAAAGAAAACAACTGAAGCGTTCATCTTTTGATCTTTGAAAGGAGGATGTTACCGTTGTGACACACACACACACACACACACACACGCACACACATGTATTGTTATTGCATGTATTATTTGTGAGAAGCATGCAAGGAGTGCAAGTCGTACGTGAAAAAAATGCATGGTTAAATGTAAACGATTTTCAAGTACATTAAAGATACCATGCTCTCACAAGACATTAGCTGTGTGGTGCAGTACTCTTATTGTGTGTGTTATTCTACTCTCCTACATTCTATGATTCATGCTTATTATAATGCCTTTTGAACCATTAAAAAAAAAGCAAAACAAAAATAAGAAAAAGAAAACAAGACAAGATTTTTTTTACATAAACACAAAATGAACGCCCCCCCCCCAAAAAAAAAAAAAATTACCTTTCCTTCGTCTTTCGTAGTGATTAAAAAAAGAACGTTCGAGTTATCACAATTGATGTATATGCGTAGGTCGGTCGTATCACAAACATCGTATAATGATTATAAACATTTCGCAATAAAGCCTTGAATATAAGGAGATATCACTATTTTTCTCCAAAAAAAATCACAACTGTAGACGGTTTAATCTAGAAACTGTTTTGTTATAACTATTGTTCACATTTTGTATACCTAACAATACTTAACATTGATTATACTGATTAACATTTCTACATTGGTTGTTTCTTTCCCTAAATCACATTTTATAACTATTTTGAAGCACTAAAGATGGGTTTGTGTTTCATCTGCAAATGGCAAATAATGCCTTTTAAACTAGCAAAGCCTGCTCGTCTTTATTTTGCATTATCATGAAATAATGTCGTATACTTGAATTAATCACTCACCTGTTTCACCTGTTTGATTCAAACAATATAGCACTCAATTAGTTTGTTCAATTGGCTTCGTAATACATTTATGTAAGAAAAGTAAATGAACAAAGATATCAATCATTCAAAACTAGGCAAATTTCCTTTAATAGAAAACATGAAAAGAAAGACAAAAGGAAGCCCACACACACGCACAATCACACATACACAAACACGAGGCAGATAAAAAAATATAAAAAAAGACGGAAAGAAAATCCAATACAAAAGAAGATGCAGGTATGGCATTGCAGGATGAACAGACCGTGGATTATAATCAACACCGGGGCAAGAATAATACAATGCCGTCACATTGATGGACGTAACAATGCTATATTCAGCGCCATTTTGGACGGAGACAAGGTACACGCCACTACCGTACAACGCATGGCGACCTCAAACGAGCTCTTCAACTTTATAAGGAACCATCCTTACCCCTCCCTCCTCCCCCACCACCCCACCCCTCAACAGTTTGTTGGATGAACGAGTGTGGTTGCAAGCTCGAACAGCAAGTGGCGTCCCCGAGAGGAAGACGAGCAGCCACCCGACGATACGGGCGCGACCACTGCATTGCTGAATACCTCGAGCGCCATGCAGGTACAGTCCGACCCCGATTATCCGGCCATCTCTTATCCGAACTTCTATCATACGGACGTGTTCGCGCAGGGAAGACGATAAAACAAACAAACAAACAAACAAAAGACAAAACAAAACAAACAGATAATGGAGATTTCGTATACGGTAACATTAAAACTCCTGCAAAAACTCACACAGTTTATGTACCAACAGAAACATGTTATGTTTCATTTTCCCAAGAAAACGGACTTTATTTCAAGTAGGCTAGCATAGATTGAATTACTGATTACACCACGGTGTACGCTACCTACTTAGCTACCACCAAGTCGTAGTGTATACATATTTTACGGGAAGGTCGGCAGCTATGACCATGTTCATATACATACACATTACCTCTCAGGTATCCGACCCAGTCGCTTATCCGGAAAGAGCGCCGGTCCCGACATGACCGGATAACAGGGGTCGGATTGTACCAGACTTTCCGACAAGAGCATTCCGACACTGTGAGTCAATAGTAGAATAAGGCACGGCGAATCCATTCACAAACTTTGGTTGCCGACTTTGCTTGCAGACAGCGCTCATTTCCCTTTTCCCCCCTATGTCTCCTCCCTGAACGGCTTTTCAACACGTCGCGCCAGGGGGGAAAACACACAACACAATGACAATGAAACAAATCTGGGCTGTTTCCAACGATTTCCGCCAACTTGATTGGTCAATCTATCAATATCTCTCACTCATATAGTTTTTGGAACGTTTGAAAACCTCAAGATACATTTCAGTCGAACACTTGATACTACAGCTATGCAGGCAAAGGCTGGGAATGGGTTTGAACTCATTTCCTTCCAAATAGTTTCCCAAAGCGCATTTCGAGGATTCTTGGTAATTTTTAACGAGAACAAACAGAGTCTGAAATCTCAAAGTTCACTCCGGATAGGCTGTAAGTTATCAATAATCACTTAACAGGACTTGACCACGTATCTTGCGAGTCTTGAGAGCCGTGTTATTATAACAGGGTCGTTTGCGTATGTCTTACAAGCGATTATTTTCATATTACGTTACCCGTAATAGTGAGATTGAGTCACGCAGTTCATCTGTTGGACTATGAAGATCCCAGGCGAATTATCTCTAGCCGCAAAGCCCGGACCCTGACGGTCCAGCAACGCCATCACAGCAGCAGCTACACCATCGGGGAAAGAACTATTTTCTCGCGCGTGTTGGGATTCATGGTCACAGTTGTAACTCTGGCCCTTTGCCCGTCCTGTTTTGTGTTTGCAGTTGCTGGCGTTACAGCAAATGTTCCCCTTTTATACGTCCCACTTAGTCATGGACCCTCTCCACTAGAATTCTATACTTTGCGTGTCTGCCAAAGTCTTTCTTCAGATGGACGGAAACGGTCATGTTTGTCTGAAACGTTCAGTCATGTCAGTTGGCTCTGGAGCTTGTCCGAGCAGCGGAGAATCAAGGTAAGCTTCAGATTTTATCTCACCCCACGCAATAGTCATGTGGAATAATTAACTGCACTTGTGGAATTCGAAATATCCACGAAAGTCTGTACCAATGAATAAATTCATCTCATAAAACAGAGAAGCATTAAAAAAAAAACACACATAACCTTTGAAAAACAGTATCGTCAGGAGGGAAGCACGGAGGAAGCGCCGAATCTCTACAACAGGGTACATGGATGGGACTAAGCCCTGAAAAAGAATCTATGGACTTGGATCACAGCGAGCTTCACGATCATCAAAGTCAACGTGAAGCCCCATGATCAACGATAACTTATTACGAATTTTGTCGGAACTATAAAAACGATATCCACAAGAAGTGATAATTGATCAGATAAACATTTCTTTTCATGAGAAATCAGATCAAAAGAATAATATTTTGAAAACTAATACCTAATGAGACATTCCAGTAAAGTGAAATGGGGAAAACAACGTCTGATATTAATTACCCAGCATTGTTTGTTTTGTTCAATATAACAGAACAATTGCACTAAATTCAAAGTTAAACACTATGAACGAACCATTCTCGTGCCTGATCAACAAGGTCCCACGCATATAGGCTCGAAGTACTTTTTTTTTTTTTTTTTGGGGGGGGGGGGACCTACCCCGATCATTTTACAACATATAGGTCGGATACGTAAACCCATTTTGAAGGGGCACAGTCTCAAAGTATTTTGGGGAAAAACCTACCCCCGGAGCGTTTACATCATATAGGTCGTATACGTAAACTCAGTGTAAAGAGGCACCACGGAACCCATAATGGTACACTTTATAAGCATACTTACATATCATGAAAACATTATGCCTTCTTGCCCTGATAAACATATAAAATGGGTTTCGATATTTTTTTTTTCTTTTTCTAGAATGATGAAAGAGCACACGATCAAAAGTGTTCGTCAATAATACAGTCTGCAACCATCAACAGTCTGCGTCGGATCGTGGAAATAGCCATTATGGCCGAAAACAGGTTTAGATGAATTTACCGCCATATCGTTATGCCTCGGCGGTATATCACCAAGTGTTATCCCGCGAGAGATGATTTTTTTTTTCACCCTCTTTCCGTTTCTTCTTCTGGTTCCTCGAGAGCATGTTAAAAGCATTAGTTTTGTAGTTCAACATTCGTCGGCATAGACAAGGGGCGAAATCTGGGTTAAAATGTCACAATTATGACACCTTATATGAAGGTGGGTAATCGCTTTTCAGGTAGCGATGAAGGTAGGTGAGGGAATTGAGGGCGGAGAAGGGGGGAGGGGTGGGTGCCGGATGGCGGGGCGGCTTGGGGTTTGAAGATGAGGAGGGGCGGGGTGGTTTCTGTGTTTTGAGTTGAGTTGCAAACCCCAAATGCAGTGATGGTTTTCACCGTAGTATTCCTCAAAGGCTTTGGATGTGATGAGACATCGGAGTGGGGGCATAATCACACGGCACAGGTCTAACCCTTGATATTTCAACCGCGTGCAGAAGAGTTGCCGCCGTCGAGTTTCATTCAGAGAAATCTTGGGAACTCTTAAAAAGATCTTTGCGGCGAGAACACAGGATTATATTTCTGTCTGCAGTTCCAGATCGGGACACAAGTAGATTAGCATTTGAAGAAGATTATGGTATGATTATTAAGATCAGACTGAAAAGCTGTGAAAAGCGTAAAGGGTATAGTGGTATATCGAATCATTGGGGGTTAGAATAGTGTCTAAACTATCTCCCCTTCCCTCCCCTTTCTCTCTCTTCAAAGGAAACTGAATGAATTTTAAATTGGCAACGGAAATAAAGGTCAAGAGCTTACACGTATGGTTTCTACCTTATCCGATACTTCTGATTGTGTTTATTATTTTTGTTCGTTTGTTTGAAAAAAAGAAAGAATCAGAGAAAAAAAAAAGAAAGAAAATCAGCTAGCATCTTCTCTTCCGTTCCCTGTCAAATTCCATCACATGGGTAGGAGTGACGCGCTCATCCATTGGCGAATTGTGTGTTGAAACGAAGAACATAGTCCCCAGAGGGTTTCTTTCTGCTTGTGACCTGCGAAGTGCAGTGACTAGGCCTGGTCTGTATGGCGAGGGTAGCTGAGGAACGAGTCAATAGTAAACTATCGTGCGTAAATGTTACGGGATGGTGGAAAACATTGTGAGACTTAGACAGCGACGCTTGTCGCGTTTATATCGTCGGATAACCATGTACCAACATGATGCAATCAAATTTCATTTCATTTCAGTTCAGTTCAGTTTATTTCTGCATTCCTTGAACCTTGAACCTTGAATGAGTACTCTCCCAAAAGCGAAGACGCTGTCCTGGAGGGGGCTGTGCTGTGCGGTGTGCTGTAGCATGTGCCTGTGGTGACGTGAGCTCAGGTGCATCTATATACAGGTGCAGGTGCTCGGTGCGGGTGTGCCTCTCATTACAGCATCTTAAGAGTAGGGGGCGGCGCCATCTGTCTAATGACAGGTAGGGCTGCACTCCTAAAGGTCATCAAAGTACCTGATGTTACTACTTTGGCAGGGAGAGTGTTCCAAATTCTTATGGCTCTGGGGTAAAAACTGTAGAGGTGGCAGTTGACTCCTTGAGGGTTAGTAGCGAGGATCAGATCAAGTGTATTTCCGGAGTCTGGTCTCGTGCATTCTTTGCAAAGCTGGTTGAGATTGCCTGTGTTGATGAAGTTGAGGAACTTAGAGTGGATGGCATGTGTTCTTGGGTTGGTGGTTGTGGTATGCTCCCAATCGATGTCAGGAAGATTAAAGTCACCTGTGAGAATGACGTTTGGCAATTTCCTCTGTTTATTCAGAATGTTGGAGTATGAGTTTTGCAGTTCGTCGATTACTTCTGGCTTGGTACTGGGTGGTCTGTAGAAACTGCCAACATAGAGTTTTCCACTTTTTGGAAAGTCTATAGAAGCCCAACACACTTCTGCTTGGCAATCAAACTCTGGTCTTCCAAGTGATGCAATATCCTGTTTGATAGCTAGAAAGACTCCTCCTCCATTTGCATTGCGGTCCTTTCTGTATACCTCATATGTGTCCGTTTTCAATAAATGTATTAAAGAAGTTGGCAATAATTATATCCTAAATCATATGAATTGTTGTAATGCATTACATATTGTGGGGTACGATTGTTACAAAGAAAGCATATAAAGGGGAGAAAAATATATGCAACAATGTCAAATTGAATGTAAATTTTACGATAAAGGAACAGTTCAAATTGAGTTTAAAGAATATCGACAATATTATATGAAATTGGAAATGCAGGGGACCATCTTCGTAAGCCGGGCTTGACTAGGAAGATGGTCCCAGACAAATTTACGACATAAAATGAAACTATCTAAGATACAGCTCTTCACGATTTAGTAAATAACGAATAGCAGTGCTGAAGTTGCGTAGTGCTGTGAGGTGTGCGCTCTGCTGGGATAATTTTGATCTGCAAAAGTATGTTCAGTACACTACACAATACTGTATATTTTGATTCATACAATGGGTAAAACAAATCATGGTGTCATCACTTTAAACTCGTTATTCAGAATGAATAAAAACAAAAACAAATGTAAGCAAATGTAACATCAAACTTCGGCTGATAAGTTTGTTCATTCTTCACATTGGTACATGGCATTGTTTACAGATTTAAAGAACATCTAAATCAGAAATGGAGAAAGAAAACATCAACGACAAGCAATCATTCCACATGTGTTTGTCACGTTTGACAGCAATATTAACCAGTATAGCGTCGTAATGCTATACGCGTAGAAGACATTTTCCTCTTTATTTTTTTTAAACATCAGTCTGCTATACAAAACATAGGCCCTATTTAAAGAAAAAGAACAAATGACTGTAATCTCTAATAATGCCACTAACCATCAGGGTATCAGGCTAGCCATGTCCAATTACCATTTTAATTGTTTTCTTTTTTCTACTTGGCAGTCATCACGAATTTAAATGATCGCTGTAGTACTCCCTAGATAGTCTCAACAGCAGGGCTTACTTACAAGAGCAGTCTAACTTAAAGGTCCAGTTTACCTTTGGGAACAGTGATTTTAAAGATGTTCAAGATATAATATTTGATGCATATTGTGTAGGTCTGTTGTATCACAAAACATCCTACCATATAACATTTTCGCAATAAAGCCTAAAATATAGGGAGATATCAGTATTTTTTCTCAATAAACCGTAACCGTAGACAGTTTATTCTGGAAGCATTCTTATTATAACTATTGTTCACATTTTGTGTATTTAACAATACTTAACATCGATTATACGGACTCAAATTTTTACAGTGGTTGTTTCTATCCCTAACTCACATTTCAGAACTATTTTAAAGCACTAATGCTTTTGTTTCATCTGCAAATGGTAAATTATAGACACATTCAATATCATTTCTGATGGCGTAAATTCATTGCTTCAATCTTTAAAAATTCTTGTCTGCAAAGTTTCTCATAAACATTAATTTGCTCAGTTTTTATTGCGTAAAAGAAAAAAAAATAAAGACTGACAATTTTAAGTATCATTGTTTAGCTGAGAGAGGAGAGGAAAAAAGAACAGGAAAAAGAAGAAGAAAAAGAAAAAAAGAGAAAGAAGAAGAAAAAGAAAAAGAAAAAGAAGAGAAAGAAGAAGAAGAAGAAGAAGAAGAAGGAGAAGAAGGAGAAGAAGAAGTGTAAAAAAAGAAACCCTGTCAAACTCGGTCGAAGTTGTATCGCTGTCGCAGTCGTAACGGGCACATTGAAGGGCGCCCCTCTCGGCAAAACTTTCCGCGACACCGCCCTCACTATGCGTTGTCGCAGAAATCAAGAGACGTCCCGCGAATTCGAGTTTGCAACGAAGATAGTAAAGTCACCTAATCCAGACGAAGAGTCAACGATGATACTCTATCCTCTGTATGGATTTTTTCCCTCGATCAACATGAGACAATGATCCATGCACCCAGCTCGGGAAGCCCAAGGGGTGTAACTATTTTGACATGACCCCCTCCCCCCACCCCCGTCATGTATGGAGGGGATAAATTTGATATACCTGTAGCCATGGTTCGGTGTAGTACAGCACACGGGAGCCTTGGACCACTACGCACACCCAGGCAGTCCTGGAGGGTGCGTAACTAATAGTGCTGTGTACAGGTGGTCCCGCTGACTCGAACAGCGCCAATGCAAGACATCATTATAAATGCTGCATGTGGCGTACTGTGTAGCCAGGTCCATTGGATACGGCGATGACAGCGTTATCAAAAAGTATACATCAATATTGTCCATTGTTAATACAAGAAGAGGCGTAGGAAGAGGAAGGAGAGCTACGGCATCTACATCTACAAGGTTCTGGGTTAACCCGTTGAGGACGGTTTGATTTTGCTACAACACATGCACACATGCACACATGCAATCATGCTCATGATATCATATATCTTTCTATCTATCTGTCTATATGCATAGATATTAAATATACAGTTGTACATATACCCATGTGTGTGTGTGTGTGTGTGCGTTTGTCCAATCAATTCAGTTAAATTTTAGTTTATTTCCATCCAACAAGGTGTAAGGCATAATATGAGTCGTATACATTTCACAAATCATATTGTTTTTAAAACTTGTAAGAAATACCTTTAGTACACAATAAATCACATACATACACACACATAATATGAACATCAGTGTAACTCCTTCATTATACTCAAAGGAACTATGTTAAATGCAAATGTATATCAAATTGTGTTGATTCATGATGTCCACAATTTTTTTCCTATATTTTAAGGTTATTTTGATACGCCCACGAAAACAAAACAAAACAAAACAAAACTTCCCAAACCAAGACTTTGCTCGTGAGCTTAGCTGTCAATCATTACTAGTGCAATGTGTTGAACAAAGTATATTGGAATATAGCTTCCCCTGGACTGAGCTTAACTTGCATGCTTCCATGTCACTAATATGACTGATAACATAAAAGATTTAGGAGAAGGTACATTAAAATGTGTGTGCGTGTGTGTGTGTGTGTATGTGTGTGTGTGTGTGTGTGTGTGTGTGTTCTAATATCGTACTAGTACTTCAGCAACGATTAATAGAGGGGGTCATGGGCAGAATCTTAGGTTGGAAGTTTTTTGTTTGCGTATATCAATTCAAGTAATCTAAAGAAAAATAGTACCAAAATATTATGAAATAAATGAAATTTATCTAGATATTCGTTTTGCCACATAGTCGATGTTGAGGGTATCATGAATCAACACAAATCAGCATGCATTTTCACCGCATAGGTCCTTTAAAGGGATGGTACAGTATTGGTGGAGATGAGAATTGGGCTTATAACTTTTTGCGAGATACCAAGGAAACACTCATGAAATAGTACGGAGCATACCATTTTAAGAGGAATTCAAAGTTTATTTGATGAAAATCGGGTTTGGAATGAATGAAACATCCAAAAACAAAGTAAAACAAAACGATCGTAATAAAGTGTGGGTCCCACACTTTGTTAGAATTGCACTCTTCTGGATATCTCAGCCATTTCAAAACCAATATTCATCAAATAGACGTTGAATTCCTCATGGAATGACATGCTCTTTCATATTTCATAAGAGGTTTCTCATTATCTCACCAAAAAATGTTTGAAACCTGAAATTAGGTCTCAACCAAAACTATACGATCCCTTTAATATAATGTGAGAAGAGGATGCTGGATGCAATTTACATTTTACCTGTGAGTCATTGTATGTTGTAATATGTTGCATAGTTTTGTGCAGCCCTAATGAAGGTCTATAGCACAGACCCTCATACGTCCACTGCATCCTTCATAGTCTTACATTAGATATTTTGATCAAAATAATTATGTATGTATGTTATGAGTGTACATGCATACGCACAACACGATCATAATCCTATGCATATTGCATGACATAATTATTGTACATTGTAAGTCATTGTTAGGAAAATGTTTGGGGATTTCAAGTCTATTTTCATTTCAAATCTGTGTTTTCAATCTCACCACAGAATATGGAACTGAAGAAGAAGGAGAAGAAGAAGAAGAAGGAAACGCCATATAGGTTCTACTATGTGGCAAAGAACACGATTTGGAATGATGTACCTCAACCAGACGGCAGATAGAACAGAAATAGACACTGTCGTTTATAGAAATGAAAGATAAACGGGGAAAATTAAACAAATATATAATATGCGGATATAAGCAGTCCTACAAATCTAGACAGCTTGATTAGATGCGAGAGATACTAAAAACCAAAGTTGAGAGAGAGAGAAAGAGGGGGGGGGGGTGGGGATGTAGGGGGACATAGTTTGGAAAAGGGGGTGACAAATTATTGTGCTAGTCATAAGACCTTTTCAATCACAAAACTAACAGATGAAGACCGCTGGTAAGAAAGATTTCTTTAGAGTTTGAACCCATTTTCTTTTCTTTTCTTACTGTACATGTAATCGACAGTATGTTGCGATGCTTGCGCTGTTGCGTATCTAAAATGCGTCTCCCCACGGGGAGGACTACATCTCCCCAAAGATTTCGGCTCTTATAAACGTTGAGTTTGCCTTCCGTGTTCGTCTCAATCAGGCTAATCTTATCATTTCGAAGTAGGACTAGAATTAATATTTGCACAAGTCTGCCAACATGGGACTCGCAGGTGGTATCTTTTTCCCTATTATACACAACTCTGTCGTTTACTTTAGTGGGTTTCATTCTGAATGCCAAGCCGCCCAGACTAACATCAACCGTTTTTCTTTGTAAAAAGGTGCTGAGATGATATTGTTCGTACCCCCGGCAAGAACTTATTAAACGGGGAAAGAAAAAAATATATAAGTCTCCCTTCATTTTTGTGTTTCCACATACGAAGACGACGAAATGACCGCTGTAAAGTCAATAGATTGATGATGTCGCAAGTTCTGTTGCAACTTTGGTATTGTCCAGTCACGTTTCTGCCCCTTATTCAACAGCTGTTTTGAACAGCGTGTGCGCGTTTATTTGGTCTGAAATATATACAAAGTATGGGGGGAAAGCAAAACTCACGTAAACCTGCAAAGACACAACTTTACTTTCCGTTTACGAAAAGAAAAAAAAATATTGGATGTGGATTTTGCCTTCCCTGGTCTTTACCTCTTTCAGTCTCCAATCTGTTTACTGAAGCAACGAGGGAGAGAAATAAGCCGCCTTCTGATCGCCTGTTAATTTCGACTGCGATCAGGAGTAGAAAAAAGGGAATATGTAAACGTGTCCTAGAAACGGACTTTATGTCTATATGATCTGGAGTCGCTGGTGGTGGATAGTCACAAAATCGACTCGCCGGCAGAAGGCTGCCGATCTTAGCGCGCAGATTCTCACAGCCGGTGTGTGGACAATATTGTTCAGGGCGAGTCGCTCGCACGACGATCCGGCTAGACGCAGACAGATTATGGACGCTCGCTTCCCCAATCTCATCATACCCGTGCTACCGCCAGTGTTCTTTCAGCACGACCCATTTTGAACCCAAATGACTCTGTTTATTTACTACCTCCTCGTTTAAAGATATTTTCTTTCTCTCTGCTTTTTTTTTTTTACCTCTCTCCGTCCTTCCGAGATTCCTCTTCCCTTCTTGTTCCCCGCTTTCATGTTGTATTGCCGGGACCACCTTTCGTATCTAAGAAAACAGCGGCTTTTCCAAACGGTTCTTGGATTTCAGACCACTTACCGCGACTTGGCTTGTAATTTTGTCTGGATTTGGGAGGGATTCGGCAAGTCAGATATCGTCAGTCACTTTGGTAGGTGGTAGGCCCACACACACACACACCTTATCCACGCACACACGCACACACACACGCGCAAACGCACACTCAAGCACACGCACAGGCACGATTACGCACAGACTGCACACGGGCAAAAGGGTGGACAGATTTGGGCTGGGCAGGTGGAGAAGGCTTGTACAGGCGACTCCATCGTGTTGCCCCGTTTTGGCAGAGTACTGAACAGGTGATACGCCACTTTCCAACAGTGAACAGGCTTTTCAGACGCAGATCTACCACGTCAACAGTATCACCCTTAGCGTCATTTCGCCTCCACCACCAAAGCATTCCCACCCCCTTCTTTCAATTTCCACACCTCTTTAAAAAAAAAAAAAAGGCGTATCCCGGTTCTACTTTGTGAATGACACGGTTACCAACACCAGCTATCATCATTTTCAAAACTCAGACTTTTCGAATAAGGAAAATAGCTATCGTTATCTATCATCAATTGCAACCTTTGCTTCCGGTCCCTTTTCCCCCCACTTCAAACGTAGTCAGGGTGAGAGGGCTTCTCGCACTCCCATCGCGGCCAGGAATGCAATCCGTCGCACAGTGTGTCTTACTGTGAGCTGAAATGGTGGCTGAGTAGAATAGATCGCGCGAACAGCGAGCCCATTCATGACGGGATTATTAATTAGGCATTATTGTCGATGCCAGCTACAACCAGACGATTCAATGCCGAATAGAATTCATTTTTCATATTGGATGTGTCACATAAGTAGGATAATGCATTACTTGTCACCTTTCGTCAATAACGTTGAAGCCAACGGGCGGCAAAATGTGGATATGCATTGCGCATTGGCCCATTTACCTTTTAACCCACGTTACCTGCTCCAACATCAAAATCATTTATTACAGATAATTTTGAACCGCTCATTTTGCGGAAAGCTTGTTTAAGCTCTAAATAGCTGTGATTATTTATTCATATACCTGTCGTCTGTTGTTGTTATTCGTGTAAAAGAAAAAAACTTGATGATATGGCATACCGTCGAACGAACGATATTAATACGGCTTTTCATATAAGGCTATTGCATTACGTGTGATCTTTATTCTTGATATCGCAGAGTTTCTTTTCATACAGAAAACTCATTTATGTGATATAATTTTTTTATGGCAATGAAGCTGTGTGTATATTTTTATGTTGGCTACTTTACTTTCTTCATTTCAAAATTTGACATTAATTTTTATTTACTTCTGACAGTGTTAAATCTTTTCATCCTTAACACCCTATCAAATCACTTTGACCTTTAAAAATGTAAAAACCTCCTTCGCCAATGGATTTTCTAAGGATTATCTAGTGCTGTAAATTTTTCAATTTTACTTCTAATTGTCGGTAGATAAACCGAACTCACCTTGAGGACAATTATACTTTAGACTTTTTGGCTTTGAAACTTGCGCCATGAAATAAATCAGGCGATACCGAGGCGTAATCGTAGACGGAAGTGACAATTTTAGGAAAAACCCTAAAATTGGAGAATGCGCAGACGAAGACATCTTTTGAGGGGGAGCATTAGCTATTTTTCGCCTGTTAGCTTAAACGTTGATGTGTCATAATCGGGTAGCATCGAAGAGACTAATTAGAAACATCCCAATTCAGTTCGAATCTGGGCCATGAGATTTGTGTTTGGATATGAAAACGGCAATATTGGATCACATCTTGATTCAACACCTAGAACTAAAGACCTCGATCGTATGAGAAATGTGGGTACATATTGATCGAAGAATCCAGTAAGCGGGCTATTTACATTATAGTCTTTCAATAAAAGCAGAGCTTTCGTTCCTCTGTTTGATTATGAAATTCTGTTGTCCTAGTTATTTTATTTTTAGTCTTTCTTTCAGCACATCCCTTCTAATAATGATAATTGTGAACGTGATGAATATTACTTTTATGAAGCGCATAAATTAGGTCATACACACAGAGAGACACACACATTTGCAGATACACACAGACTCCCGCTGCGCACACACACAAACGCGCGCACTCACATTTTAATGCCCCCATGTACAAACTCTCGTGCACACAGATTCTCCAATGAATAGTTTCTGTTGCCTCGTAACTCTGCACTTGTGCTGTTGTATGAAATGCAGAAAAATGGGAGAAGAAGGAGCTACCATAATGTATTATATCTGAGGCGATTGACACCTGCGTTGTTTGAGATTGAGGCAAAAGGAACGAAAAGCTTGGCAATCTCAGTCGATAAATATTTGTCCCATTTATATAGCTGTCACATCTTTGAGGCTTCTGGCTTCTGGCTTCTGGCTCTTTTTGATTCTGTGAATGTACGATAACAATCTTCACCAGAAAAACCTAAAAAAAAAAAAGAAGAAGCCAAACATCGAATTTTGTAGGCCTGGCATAGGCACACCTCTCATAGTTCTCAACATTCTTTCCAACTTCATTTCTAATAACCAAACATAGAAATTTGGTGTACGAGAAGGACCTGTTTGTTTATCTGTTTGTTTATTATTAACAAAATATATGAGCGTCGAGGTTTAAATGCAGCCGATGTACATTATGTGGTCATTTTCATAGCAGTGTAATTTGTCCAACTCCGTTTTCATTAAGAGACACAAATTTAGTAAAGAGAAGAAAAATCGATGACAACAAACACAATATGATTAATTTGTTTGTTTGTTGATTAGATTTTTTTTTGGTAGAAGATAGGTTTAGAGATTTAAATGTTGTTAAATGCACAAAGGTCAATTCAAAATATCATCGTATAACGCTTTTAAATTGCATACACAAAAAACCGTATA
Organism: Diadema setosum; assembly: GCF_964275005.1. Classification (NCBI taxonomy): domain Eukaryota; kingdom Metazoa; phylum Echinodermata; class Echinoidea; order Diadematoida; family Diadematidae; genus Diadema; species Diadema setosum. The sequence continues at coordinate 4,213,849 of NC_092697.1, forward strand.
TATATATATATATATATATATATATATATATACATTGTATGGTCAATACAAAACATTCTAAGACTACCCAAATTCGAAGAGGGGGTTGTTAAACCATCCAAGTTTCTCACTTTTGTTAGGAAGATCAACATAGAAATTACTTTCTTTCCAAGTCACTAAAAGTTACAGTTTTCTGAATGTGGCAAGAAGCTACGTGGTGACGAGCAAATGAGCAATTAATATAAGCAAATACATACGCACACGCACACACACAGACAGAGACACATACACACAATGTAGACCATGTAGACTGATAAAATATACGTATGGAACACCTGTTGCTCACACAATTAGATACGTGTATATCAATGTTTATTCGTTACAGAAATGTTACAAATGAAAGGACAGTGATATCCCATTGTAACACTACATTCATTGCATCTTGCTTTCCTGACATAATATAATTATGATAAGATAAAACGACTGTGATTGAAAAGAAAACATAATTTTCTGTTATTTCTCCGAGTTAGGTAAGAAAAAAAAATTATACAGTCAGTAGGTACTTTCTGTTTTGTTTTGGAAAATGGCATTAGTATTAATTGGTATTCACAAATAGTAATGATGTGTCAAAATTGTTGTAGATGCTTAGTTCTCATTCATTTCTTTCACAATAAGATTTTTTTTTTCATGTACTTGTTTAATATGCATGTAGTGAAACGTTTACCTTTTTAAGTCCTTCACTGCACCACTTTAAACCTAAATCCGAGTTAGGACTCGACAAATCCCCCGTAGTTATGAGGTTAATCGTGTGTTCTCCAGTGACCTTTTCAAGTTCCACACACTTAAGCTCCACTGACAGTTGTTAACTTGGTATCTACAGAATGAAACAGCAAGTGTGACGAGTTTCTACCGTCAAAGTATACCATCGTTAAAAAAAAAAATGAAGCAGAATCCATGTCATTAAAATGGATCCTCTTATAGACAGGAACTTACTTCAGGAAATTACTTCTCATTAATTTTAAAATCGTAATCATATCTATGTAAATATATTATCAGTGACCGACTGCAATTAGCGTCACTCTCTCAATTAGTAAACAAGCAAATTACGACACGCTTTTAAAAGTGTTATTTAACCCTTAGCTTCCGATGTGACAGAAGATTAACACTGTCTATGTCAGGGACATTGGACAGTGAATGTGTACAACCCTATCTGCCTATGTGGGTTTTCTGTGTCTGTCAGCACTCACAGCACATAATTGGATAAATGAGGCATAAAACTCATAGACAATTCAGATAAAACATTAAATTATTTCAGTCATTCAAATGACACCAAGAGGTTATGATATCATTATTGTACCTCACCATATTGCAATTGCTCATATAATTATTACATGAAAACATTAATGACTCGTATGCCTTTTTTAGTTTTCTTTTTAATCGTGCGTAAGCACACGAACCAAAGAGAATTACAGTAAAATAAGTATGTGCTCTCTCGTAATACTTTAAGAAATTGTGGGAGAGCTTACTAATCAGTGTCATTTTCATACAACAAACGGCAACTTTGATTACACCAAAGAGGGTTATTGACTTTGTCTTCTTTGACTGATGAGTTGATTTGATTTGAATCCTGGATTCCTTTTCCATACAAAAAAATGTAACACAAAGTCAATCGAACAAAGTTATTATAGTAATGTCTAATCTTAACAGTAGAGATACACGTGTACTTGGAAACAGGTTAAAGATTGATACACATGTTCAAAAACAAAGAAAGAAAGATACAAAACTTAAAACAACAAATAAACAAACAAACATAAAATTCAAAAGGGCCATTGTTGCCCATAGCTTAATCATGCAGAAAGAGATACTAAATAATTGTCTGCGAGTGTAGCAAGACAAGCAGATCGTGTACCAGAAGTACGTTGTCCTTTCTTTATAACACTTTGAATGCCCTGGGCTTACCTCTTCAACCCCTTTATCATTACACAATTATAGTATAGGACATTAGAATAAATTTGGTAACAAATGATTAGAATAAATTTGGTAAAAAATTAAAGGATGACATAACTATATGCGTTCATATGTACATATGCATGAAGGGTATAATTGGGATATGTCGATCATATTTTCGTTTGGAATGACTTGTGACGACACGAATGAAAAGTTCAGAATATTACAGAACACATTGGACACTTTACCCACGTACAATGCATTATGACTGTACATATAAGCTGACTATAGCTGGGCAACAGTACTTGGAAGGCCCCCAGACGTCCACAACAAACATGACAAAATAATGTAAGCCAAGCCGTGCATAAAGTTCAACGTATCAAACCACGAGTTCCCTTCAATATAACACTCCTTCACTGTCATTACCTAGAGTGCTGCAATGCAACGACCTTGCCACAACCTAAAAAGAGAATAGCTATTAAAAAAAGTTGCACCAAAACTGGCGCGCATTTGTCGCATGCTTTTAACGTACCCCATGAATTCAGGGCTAAAACCTATGTAAAAAATAAAAACAGAAAGAAAATAAAGAAAAGTATGCATGCTATCTGTGTCACACGAGATATTCGCCTCCATTACTACGAGCTATATTTCGTAACTGCGCTACAGGCAACAGACCTTTCACGTGGTTAAAACAGGAAAGTGAGACGGAACCTCTCTGGTTTAAAAAAGTGTCCTTTAATAGTATATCTATCCTGTAAAACGCTTCCCCTTTTCTGTATAAATGTATACATATATATATATATATATATATATATATATATATATATATATATATGTATATCTTTATTTATCTATTTCATTTCTTGAGGAGGTTATTTTCCTTCCAATTATCTTCCAGTAGCCAACGTTTCTTTTTATGGCCATAAAGCTGTTAAACATTCATTAACCTTCCGAAGACTTTCTTGTCTTCGACAGGCCATGACACGATAATTTCGCGTGCTAGCTGACTGCTCTCAGTTCTCGCTGCTAGCACCGGTCGTCACAACACAACCGAAACAGTCGCCATATTGGAATCTTTTTTTGCCTCAAACCGTATCCCAAATGTTTAGTCACTTTTATGAGTGACTTGGCGCCGTATTACCCCGTCATCATCACGATCAATGAAACAAAACGGGATCAGAAAATACGTCGTCCTCGTGTATAGAGCTTGACGATGTAAACTTCCAATGATTTTTCAGGTCGTAGACAATACATTTCGTAAGAGTAACACAAGCAAAGAAAAACAAAATGAGGACATATTTGAAAGGTTAGACATCTAACGAATAAGAATTTGAACAGCAATGTCAAGCACAGAGATGAGCAGGAAAAAAAGTGCTATAGTTATTCGTTCGTGTGTTTTTTTGTTTGTACCTCTTAAACTTGGGTATTTTTCTCAATCGGAGTGTTATAGGTGTCCAATGCTAAAGCGAGACTCGGTTGTGTCATGTGTATTTACATCCATACCAATACAATATGCATTATGTACATACGTTATCGATCCATTTGTGAACTACAGAATCAAATCAATAAGGCACATTACTATAAACAATCTTGGCTTTACAAATCAGGGAAATTCACAAAATTTCCTCCATTTCTCTTTTCAACAACATACTAGAGAGTGGAAAGGATATGATACGATTATTAATATGTGTTACTCAATCACTGGATAAACGTAAGATTTCGAAAAAGAGCTGAATTTAACTAAACTGAGAATACATATCTGTAATGCGTCATTTGATATTATTCACAAAGTATTACTTTCAGTACTCATCTAATTAATCCATGTGAGTTGTTTGAACGCCGTATTTTTCTTTGAGGTAAACATGATGGTGATAGAAGTGATTAATTTTGTTAAACATGGAAATTATATCTGCAACTATAATTTATTGTCTTTCATATTTCAGCATTTGAGGAATAATCAATGATATCATATAAATTGAAATGCAATATAAATTGACACACTTATAAATCAAACCTGAATACAACAAAGATGATGGATTGCTATGTCGTAGTTCCTTACGTGCAGAACACGAAATCAATAAATGGGGATTTGCTCTGTAATGAAACACCATCATCAGATGGTTTGATCAGTATTATGATTTTTTTTTTAAATTTCTATGTCTATATTTTGTTTTAAATTGCTGTATCTATATTTGATGTGTCCCACCCTAGAAAGTATCATTTTACTCTTTTCATTCGCAATATATCTCTATGGCATGTACACCCAAATTTGCTGTTTAATGTGATATGCGATGCCTTTGACACATTTACTGCTAGAGCACATGTCCAAAGTTTCGCGATGCACATATATCGAATACGCGCTGACATAACGTTGTTATCATTATTATCATGACTTTATCTGCTTTTTTTTTTTGGCACGGATTAAAGTTACCGGAGATATCAACATGGAAGAAATAATAAACAGTGACAACTATAGTTTTTAGTTGTGTCAAATTAAGGAGCAAGGGAAGAAGCGTGTAGCTATAATGTTGTTGTGATATTTCAGTAATTCACAAACATGTAGACGCACTGCTTCGAACTCCACCGATATTTTGCTTATAATTTGAGAAAATCACGGAGATAACGAAACAATGAAGGATAAAGTTCGAACGATGATGAAATTAAGATTCAATGTACGCAGGCTTCAATGCATAAAAGTAAGTCTATAGTTTCTCGGGGTTATCGTAAACTAGTTATACTCAGCCATATTTGGGATAAATTTTTGGTGACGGTGCTGCTCAGGGGTCTCCGGTGCTGTTGGGACGCTTGCGTGTCGGGCATTGCCCACACCGGTCTCCGCGTTCCGTGTGAGTAGGAGGTGAGTGAGTGACACAGACACGCTGCTCACTTGCGAGGCGACGTGTCAGTCACGGCCCCGCCGGAGATTCGGCCGTCATTTAAATCGAGTCTCCGTCACCTAATTCGGAGTTCCACGCGGGCCTCAGGGTTGTGATATTCGGGAGAGAGAGAGAGAGGGGGGGGGGGGGGGACTGAGGGAGGGGGAGGAGAACCTCGCCGATGTGACTAATCGAACTCGCCTTTTTATTGATCTCAGAAATCAGAGCCAATTACAGTTTCTTTCTGCTCTTATTTTCTCCCCCCCCCCTCCCTATCTAGATCATTTTGTTTCAAATCATTCATTACCATTGACCCGGTTAAAACACGATTCGCAGGACTTAAACATTTCGTTTTCCAACACTATGTTGTTCAACCGAATACATTTCATACAAAATGAATCCTCATAATATAGCTGTGAAGCTTTACCTTCCCCCCCCCCCCCCCAAGAGATAAGGGCGTATAAAGAAGACTTCATTTAGGGGGAGGGGGAGGGGGAGGTGTACACTAACTTTATCCAGCACGCTGTTGAGTGTCATCCTCGCTCAGCCGTCGATACAAGTCATCCGTACATACCTTCTGAAATCGCAGTCGCTAAACCCATCTCCGGACTGAACTGAATACACGTGTTGATGTTGCCAAGGCTTGCTGAAATTGCGCTGAACTGATTTCATATGCAGACGTGCCACTGGCCTAGAAGCAAAATGACCCATAAAAACGTTCCCTTTTAAACTGAATTGGCCCGCTTTTCCACCGGGGAATTAAGTCTCACCAAAGACATTTCCCCGTGCCCGGTCTGTCAGAATTGTACGTGGTAATTTCATGATGTCCATTAGTAAGATGTACAGGCAGACCCTCCGTACACTGAGGTCAAGGGTTAGGGCCCCAACATGTAATGGTAAACTTGACGGTGTTAGTACAATGCCTATATGCTGTGCCAGTTTTATGGCTTATTTCATCGACCATTCAGATTGTTCCTCTACTGGGGAAACAACAAAGTTTGACCTTTCAATGGCTTTAAAAAGAGAGAGGTTAAAAAAAAAAATCGAGCCCCGCTGGGCTTTTTTTTTGGGGGGGGGGTGCCTGGGGTCCAGGTAGGGTTTTCTGCTAAGTGTACTTTTAGAAAAGCGGGCAAAAGCTATGCAAAAGAATATTGATTTGATATGCATTGTTAAAAAGACGAAAGAAAGGAGGTACGTGTTACATACAACAAACTACTCTGAGCCGTAGGGGTATAGGAACTATACACGATTGTTACTCCTAGGGAGAGAGAGAGAGAGGAAAGGAGAGAGGAGGATGGAGAGAGGGAGGAAGAGAGGGACTTTGTGTGAAGTTCATAGGGCAACAGAGAAGAGGGAGGAGAGAGAGGAAGAGACAGAGATTATGAAGGGGTAAAAAAAAAAAGGGGGGGGGGGCTAATCGCTCACTGGCAGAATGGACGAGATGACATCTGAGTTAACCTCATTTATGAATATCTCCATTTAGCTTCGCGCCATCTCTTAAACACACATGGCCTAGTTTTCTGTCGTCTGCGTATGCCGAAGTAATTTAATTGTCATCCGAAGAAACTAGGGTAAGCGCTCAAGAAGAGGTTATGGAGAAGGGATGTCGTTGGGAGGAAGACGGGGTTGGGTGGGGAGGAGGGGGGGGGGAGGATGGCAGAGAGGGGGATGAGAGGGGTAAGAGAAGGGGAGAGAAGAGCGTTGGAAGGAACAAGACTAGGAATGGAAGGGGGAAGGAGATGGGAGTATACAGAGGAAACTCAGGAAGGATTGATAAATTGAAAAATGGGAGGAAACGGAACAGCAGTGAGAGAGGGAGAGGGAGGGAGGGAGGGAGGGAGTGTGTGTGTCGATGTAATTATAGTTACATTCAACAAGAACAATAAAGACAACAGACCCGCCTTCTTCACCAGCTATGACAGCTAGAGAAGGCGCATCCGCAATACCACTTATCCTGAGATCGAATATCTTGTATTTATAGGTCAAACCTAAATTATGACGTAAGAGAAGAAGAGAAGAACTATGGTCACAAAACCACCACAAAACATAATATCCTTATTTGTTCTATGATTTAATTAGCGGTGGAAAAAAAAAACTATAATGGGGCGATAGATTTCAATTACGTTGAACGATAAGGTTGAAGAAAGGCAGAGACGACTTGGGGAGAGAAAAGGAGAGGGAGCGAGAGAGAAACGGGAGGTAAGGAGTTACAAGAAAGGAGGAGGGGAAAAATGAAAATAAGCTTAAACTATTTGTTTGCCGAGGTATATTCTTAACTCGGGAGAGCAGGCAGGTTCACGCAAAACGCCCCGAAGCCCCGTTGACCTATATAACCTCAATGGAAGCTCCTAACTCGCCAGAAGGAATTTATAAAGAGCAGGGAACTCTTAGATTATATCCCTCACAAACATTAGAGGGAACCCCCAATTCGATTGCAGACTTTGCTACTCGTTTACACTTTTCGTTCGCCATCTTTTAGACCCCCCTTCCTCCTCCTTAACCTGTATCCTCTTCGTTCCGTCATCCGTCTACCCCTATTCCTCTTTTTTCCCTACCCTCCGTTGCCCTCTCTCCCTGCCCCTCGTACCCGGTTCTCGAATTTTATTTGATTGAGTGAGACCAAACAATTGCCCCTGGATATTCGGGCTAAAAAATCTGATAAACAATACCCCCAGAAAACTAACAGATCTTTATTTGACCCGCAGACTGCTGTACTTTCTTGGATGCTCTTTCATTTCGCCTCTTTACATTTTTGTTGGGGTAAGTTTCTAGCGTAACATTTGTCGATTGTCGATCTCTTGACTCCGCCCATATATTGTGGTGTATCTTTTCCCGTGTAGTGTAGTTTACCCGTCTTTCTCTTTCTCTATCTCCTTCTGCTTCTCTTCCGCTCTCACTCTGTTCTTTCCACCATCTTGACTCTGCACTCTCCTCTTCTTCTCCACAATCTCTCTCTCCCTGCCCCCCCCCCCCTTCTCTCTCTATCTGCGTCTATCACACGTCACTACCAACGATTACAACAGACCATGAAAGACATCAACAAAAATAACTCTTGCATAATCAATAACTTTGACACCACTCTCAGGAACACCATGTACCGAAGGAATATTTTTGAATAAGGGTCAAAGATCATGGATGATCATTCCTTGATTTAAAAAAAAAAACAAATAAACAAATAAAAATGCTTATTGTAACGGTAAATATAATTATATTGTTATGCGTATCAATTCAGTGATTTAGTCAAGATACACATCTCATCATATTTTTATAATACAGACATTATTGCGTGCATGTACGCGTGTGTACGCGTGTGTGTGTGTCGGGGCGTGACTGTGTGTGTATGTGTATGTCTGTGTCTGTATAGACCTATGTATTACAGTATTTTAATTCCGTTCAAAACAAATTGGGGATTCCGATTCAAATTAAGCTCATCTGAACATCTAATTAATAGTATATTTCTCCCTAGAGAATTTTAAATCTCTACGGGCTCCCATTTTAGTCAAACATCTGTTGCTTTCTTCTTAGTATAGACCTGTATTTAGGACAGCTCAAGCGCACTCTCGGTACTTTTACATTGTGTAACGGTTACAGTGGTAATCTCGCATGAAAATATGGTACCGTCATTTAGCTAGCTCGGCTGCCCGATGGCACTACGCCCTCACATAAATATGATGCAGCCCGCCACCTTGTGGTGCACTTTGGACACTACTCGCAGGCGCCACAGACAAAGTTCACCACGGTAAATAGCTCGATTTGACACATGACTGGCTCCCTTTGATACATTCGAACGCTAAAGTCATGTTACAAACACAACAATAGCAGCACCACTCAGTAATTAGCGTTTTTTCAAATGCGATGTAACTTTATCTTGTTGAAGGCACTGGTTTGATCTGATTATCTGACATTCATTGATTCGTTACAAAAAAAAAAAAAAAAAAAGGAATATCAAGTGAAACAAAGGTGCAATCAAAATTATAACTCACATTAGATCATTCGTACCCCAATAATTTTGTAAGAATTCCAGCTTATGCGATGTCGATGAAGGGAAGTTGGGTACGGGGATGTGCAGTTTCGACATCAACGTCCTAAAAAACGATTTGATTATATCCGCTTTTCTCACAGACTGCAGATCAGTTCGGAAAGAGACGCAGTTATAATGACATGGGTCTCTCTCCTCTTCAATAAACAATGACTAAGGGGGCGGGGGGGGGGGGGGGGGGCAGGATCACTCTCTAACCTACGTGAAGCTAGTCCCCTTCGCTCATTAATTCGATTGCAGATAATATAATCATGTAACGAGCAGTAAGAACCCAGAATTTCTCTCATGGAATATTCATATTAGGAAAATGAATGAAAACATTCCCATGACTTTGGTTGTGTTGTTCATTTATCTGACCACGGCAAATCATTTGTGATAAAGCAGTTCGATCTTGTCAGCCTTGGTTAAGAATCTTATCAACTCATTCATTCACTTGTCGTCTCTACGGCATCGGTTATGCTTCAACGTCAAAATCTATGTAGGTGGAGATTGGCCGAAATATATACACGATATTTATTCTTTTTGCAAATCAAAGCAATCATTTCACTCAACACAAAATTAAACTAAACTAACGCGAAATATAAATAACAAATAAGACTTATAAATTGTTACCATTATACAAGAGGAAGAGAGAGGGTCTTGGCGAGGGTGGAAGAGAGGAGAGAGAGAGAGAGAGAGAGAGAGAGGCTTTTTATATTGTATAAATCAAATATAATTAATTCTGCTGACTCTTACTGTTGATTCACGTACACGATCCAGACTGACAGGGGGAGGGGTCTCGCTGATTAGTGACAATAATCCGCAGAGAGTCCACCGTCTGGAGCCCTTTCTAAGTTGTATCGTAAACAATTAATCGTGAATGTTATAAAACATTAGTCCCATCCTTAATGATGTTGGAGCGATTCCAATAATGAGAGAAGAATGCGGGAGATATCATTCTCTTCTCTTTACTCCCTCTCTCTCTCCGTCTCTTTTTATTATACCCCGTATTCCCTTCAGAATTACAGAATTTCTTTCTGTTCTCTTTGTATGAGTGTGTGTGTTGTGTGTGATTACCGTCGTATGCATAGATATGTGCATACGATATAATAAAAGCGTGTAGCCAATAATCCACGTCTTACGATGAAAGCAGATAGAAATGCTGCACGACGTGCTAGAAAGTCAACCGACAACCCGTGCTGAATACCATCTGCAATTGATGACTGCGCATTAGGAATGTTGATTTAATTCATAACCAAAATGTGGGCACATGTTTCAATTCAGTCTAGTGACGCTTTTTTGTTCTCTTCTTCTTCTAAACAGATGAAGAATTTAAAAGATGCAAACAATATTTTTTGTTTCATTTTTTTTTTCAATTTCAAAGTTTATTTCGTTTTTCGACAAAACATATCTGCATTTCACTTCCTATGGTAAAAAAGAATAAGATAAAGTGAACATTGTAGAATGAATGGACTATACAATAATTGAGGAACCTTACAGTGATTTATTATCCAGTTATTATTCAGTTTTATCCAATTTTCGTCACATGACCTGCACGCTTGCATTCTTGAAGTAGATAGATGATTTGTGGTTGTATCGTACGATTACTCCATTGTTTTCTGTTATTTGCAAACCATAATCACTAACTTATTCAATGAAAGGTTGTTTCTGAAGATTGATACAAACAGTGTAGACTTGAAAATTCGTGCTGTAGAATAGGAGGAGAAATATATAGACAGAAAGAGAGAGAGAGAGAGAGAGAGAGAGACAGGGATATAGAGAGATAAACATACATGGAGACAGACAGAAAGGGTGCAGAACAGTTATATATATATATATATATATATATATATATATATATATATATATATATATATATATGTGTGTATATTGTACAAATTTGTTTCTTATTACTATTTTCAAAACAGACATTTGAATTCAAATTAATTCCATATCACTGGGAGTTTTACTCTCCTTCTATGCGACTGTTTGAACTCGCTTCTAGACAGTCTAGTAATGAGCAAATTACCCGGTGCTGTGATTAAGAAATCTGGGTCAAATATGAACGAGCGGCATTAGCCATTCATTAAAAACCTTTTTCCCTTGTGGACAAAAAACAAACCGAAAAAAAAAAATATTATCTACAGTAGGGACGACAAAGCTCATCGAACATCTTTTCACTCAGGATATTATATTTGTCGTATAATACCGAGGGAAAATGTCTGTTTTACAGACATTTGCATAATTGGCCATCGTGAAGAAACTGACAACTTTATATATATATATATATATATATATATATATATATATATATATATATATATATATATCTATATATATAATTTGTCCTTCAGTAGTCAAATATCTCTTATATATCACAGGAAAAAAACCCCAGTTACAATACAGTTAGAATAAATGAGGATATACTTGTAATATGATAATTATATTTATGCATACATTATTATCATGTACATTTATACATACCTGCTTGTACATACAATGCGCCCATATTATATATATACAACCTGTATATATATATATATATATATATATATATATATATATATATATTTACATATTATCATTTACATAATATTACATATATCACATGTCATAAAATATCACCTTGTAACTGACATTAGACGGTAACTTGCATGTTTTATAATTAGAGTTCGTCGTTTTTCTTTTTTTTCTCACACTATGATCCATGCTATCTATTATTGAGATGAACAAAATCTGTACATAATATGAAACTGGTAAAATGGTTGTTTGCTTTGATATACAACCATAATAATGAAAGAAAGAAGTGTTGCTGAAATAAAAACGAGTGATACAAGTGATAAATTGAATGTAGTTTTATGCAGGTTTGTTTTACCTCCTACCAAGATAATAATATATGCTTTACAAGCTTAGCGAAGGATGGGGAAAAAAACGAAACAAAATGAAAACAAACGAAACTAGAAATGTCGCTTTGGCGACTGGTATGCCTCCGCCATAATGCATGATTTTCCCAATAGGTCTAGATAGTACATGTGGACAATGTGTGATTACATTTTCACAAAATTGGCAAAATATTGGAATGACAAGTTTGTCACAAATGTATTGAATGTTCACCTTCCTTGACGTAGGTTTAATTGGATGAATAGGAGAGCATGAATCTAGGGATTTAAGGACTTTAACTTGACTTTGACCCATTCATACATTTAGGCATTGAGTAATTTTCAAAGTACAGGTGTGGAGAAAAAGTGCAATTTCTTAATTGAATAGTAAATTGTTACCATTTTCATCTGGCCCTTGACCCTAAAATTCATAAGATAATTACTTTCAGGTAGAACATGCATAATATGTACTAAGTTTCAAGGTAACTTGAGCCACTTCCGAGATATGGAGGAAAACGTTAGTTCAGCACTTTCACTTGATCTTTGACCTTTTGACCTTTGAGGCAAAAAGAGAAAAAAAATCTTTCCAGAGAATTTCTATTAGGTTACACATGCATACACCAAGTGTAAAAAAATAACCCTGCTGGCATTGCATAAATATGAGGGTAATAGTAAAATTTTGAAGTCTTGCACTTGACCTTTGACCCCTGACCTTTGACCCCATGAACCCTACATTCTCTAGATAATCACTTCCAGTCAGTACATGTATATACTATGTTCCATGAAGATACCTTGAACAATTTTCCAAGGTACGGAGAAAAAAAAAGAAGTTTTAATATTTTTACTTGACCTTTTGACCTTTGACCTTTGACCTCATGACCCAAACTTTCACCAGAGAATCTAAATTGGGTAATACATGTATACACTAAGTTTCAAGAAAATATCTTCAGGCATTCAATAGATATGGTGGAAATAGTGAAATTTTATGTATTTGACCCTGACCTTTTGACCTTTGACATTTGACCTCATGACCCAAACTTTCACCAGAGAATTTTAATTGGGTAATACATACATACACTTAGTTTCAAGAAAATCTCTTCAGGCATTCAATAGATATGGTGGAAATAGTGAAATTTTATGTATTGGACCCTGACCTTTTGACCTTTGACCTTTGACCTCATGACCCAAACTTTCACCAGAGAATCTTAATTGGGTAATACATGTATACACTAAGTTTCAAGAAAATATCTTCAGGCATTCAATAGATATGGTGGAAATAGTGAAATTTTATGTATTTGACCTTGACCTTTTGACCTTTGACCTTGAGCATGTGCACCCAAAAGTTGATAGGCACAACTTCACCCCCTAATACACATACATGCCAAGTTTCATTAGGATACCTCAACAGGTTTCGATAGTTACCTTGTCCACAAAATTCATTACGGACGGACGGACGGACAACCCGAAAACATAATGCCTCCGGCACCACTTCGTGGCGGAGGCATAAAAAGGCATAATTATGAAGATAAGCTTTAACAGTAACTACCATAGATAGATAATGGTGATGGAAGTATTCACCAAAATTGTTAACTTTGTGCTCTCTCTTGATTTGTTGAAAACAAATATTATAAATTTCAAAAAGTTGTAGAAGAAGAAATGATGATTCAGAAAATAGTTTGTTATTTATAGATGATTTTGCAAATGGAAAAAAAAAAGAGAGAAAATAACGTGGTAAATTTTGGCGTTGTTATAAACGTATATTTAAGTAAAGGTTATGGTCTCATCATGTAAAGCATATTTCTACTACCATTACCAGCATTTACTTTAATTAGATACTAACCTGCTAACCTTCCATTGAAAGCTCTTTTCATGCTGCATATATGATTCACTCGTCTAATCATACTATCTAACTTATTGTAACATTGTCTGGGCAACCTCATACAAACGGTTCTACAAACATGATATATTCGGGTTTTTTTTTTTTCTGCAAGAGAAAGCTATGCCTATTTGTGCCAAACCTGAGTATAACAGAGCTCACACTGACCCAATTTTCAAAAATACAAGATTTTGAAAGTCGACGACATTATCATTACTTTTTATTTATTTATTTATTTATTTTTTTTACAGACTGCTACCTTCATATTTTGCTACAGTACTGAGTTCTACCCTTCTACCTAATAAATGTTTTCAAATTCAATAAACAAATTCATTCTTATCCACAAAAGAACGCCCCAATATTCAATCATTTTAACCAACCCTAAAACTCTTATTTGGCTACAAAGTCCATTCGACATACCGACCTAAACGTATGGAATTTTGTACCTTCCAAGTTTTGCGCAATTAGCTCAATTTATTCTTTGAAATAATCGTTAGAGACGTGCTTGTTGCCCTATCAGTGACCTTACCTACATTTCCCATTACTGCGTTCCTTTGTTATTTGAAGTTCTTTGATTCTTCGTTAGTCTGCCTTTTATGTACAGAGTTGCCATAAAGTGTTTTCACCTTTTTCATGTTAAATGAATGGTTCGGTTTCTTCACCCAGCCGTTACTTGGCAACTGGGTAAACGCACTTATCTTATGTATAATGCAATGAGAGAGGAATTTTACTTCTATTACTTATTTTTACTTCTATTACTTTTCTCGTATCAGATTTGATATATATATATATATGTGATACCCCAAGAAAATAGCCCCCCCCCCCCCATTTTTTGAAAGTTTAGACAATTGCACTGATTCAAATGACAAGAACATACCCTCACAAACTTGATCCATCCACCCCTAAAACCCGGAGTGGAGTTAACCAAACTGCTTGAAATTCAGAGAAAAATGACATCACTCAGATGGATGTGGTTTTGAGCACACTTTCATCCCTGCATCCATCTTGACTGGACGTGTGTTATCTTTCTCTGCATACAGGTAAGAAATCTTGCTTTTACCCCTTTTCAATTATTCAAAATCATTCCTTCCGATTCGTATAATTGGTGATTTTGTGATATTTAGTGTTTTGTAGTTGAATTGAATGGTTATTCCTTCAGAAAAGAGGAATTCTGAACACCAGTGGTGTTCTCAACGAAGTTATTGAATATATATATTTGTATTGACCTATTATCACTTACGACTGGATATGACTGATATGCTAGTGTTGGTGAATAATAGAAATTGTGTTACTGTTATAATTGTGTAGTGATTGAGTAGTTTTCATGCTGTAAGAGTTGAATTTACAACTTAAGCTGATTTAACTCCGGACTAAGTGCTGTTGGTGCGAGTGTGAACAAGCCACAGGCCGTACTACCCTGTGTAGGAGGACGGTCAGTCTAAACACTCTCCTAGGCGGTGCACCGTGCAAGAGTCCGTTGACCTTAGGCTATCTTGGGAATGACTGTAAAGTGACTGATATATATGTTATTCTGACTGAAAGCCCAAATGCCTTAACGAGTGTGCTAATTCTAAATACATGAATACTTGGTATGATGCTAATGGTATAGTAGTGTAGCATTGTGCAGAATGGAAACAGGGACGGATGATAATAGTGTACATTTGTAGACACATGTAGAATAGAGGTAGAGACAGAGAGTCGGTGTGAACACAGTTTGGGTGACTCACGCCAACCTCCACACCTTATCGGCCAGAGCTCTGACCACTAGTTCTCTGGACGGAGTGTTTATAGTTGTGGTCAGTGTCTCTCTCACTTTCCCAGCTCCTCAGTTCCTCACTTTTTGGCCAGTTCCTCACTTTGGTATAAAGAAATTAAAAAGGAATCATTCAGGGATCGTCCCCAAAGTTTGGTATTCAGAGCGACTGTCGTAAAAATTCCGAAATACTTTCGCTTTTGCCTGACGGCAGGGACCATCTCAAATGTTGCAAAAGTTTATAAGGTAAAAGATTTTACAGAAGCGTTTTGTTTTATATGAGAGGAATAAAATATAGAAACGAGCAGGAAAGAGAGAGAAAACCTGACTTTTAGAGAGACAAAGGAAAACTAAAGAAGTTGGATTTGTTTTGCAGTGTACTAAGATGACTAGTTTTCCCGCTTGCTTTTAAAACAATTCTTGCCAAAGAAATGAATGCATTCCAGGTTTAGGTTTATTTAATCATTGATTGATTGATTCATGGATACAAACAGAGATTAATCAAATGATATGTAGTTGCGTTTATTTGATTAAATCATTAATATTTTAAATGACTGGTTAAGGTAAAGCTATAGATTGCTTGTTAAAGGAGAATTTTACAGTTAATTATGCTTACTACAAAGGAATATTAAGATTGATTGTTATGAGTAAGTGTTTTAATTAAGCTTTGATTTTTGAGACTCTTTGAGGTATAAATCAAGCATCGTATTGAGCAAGGTAAATTATCAATTACACTGAAGAAGAATTAGATATTCATATCAGCAACTTGCATGTGTCATTCATATTGTGTTGATGAGAAGAAGTGTTTGATAATTATGTTGATTGCGATTAATATGATCATTGAAACTCGGTATGATTTATACCAGAATAAAGAGAGACACTTTCATCCCTGCATCCATCTTGACTGGACGTGTGTTATCTTTCTCTGCATACAGATCAAAGTGATATTGGAGTGTGAATTCAACCCAGTTACCCGAGACCCGGGTAACATTTTCTGGCGACCCTGCCAGGACGGCAAATCAACGGGTTTGAAGGATGACGACTTGCTGTCCTTGGACACTGAACCTGGTATGAGCAGTTAACCTCGTGATGCGACGACGAATTGGCTAACAGCTATACGTACTGAGACTCCACGGCGAAGGCTTGGGTGAAAGTGAAGGAAAGCTAGTCTACAAGGCCAGATAGGGGCAGAATATCAGCAAAGTAGCTGCCGGAGAGCCTGACCTTGCACATCCGAGAATTCGACACTTTCGACATGGAAGCCTTCGAGGAAGCTCAGTTTGAGATAGAAGAACAGCTGTTTGGTCTTCGCATCGAGGAGCTACGACAGGTATGTCCCCTCTTGGGCATACCCACACCGGCCGAGGATCGGTCCAGACAAGCCCTAGTACGGATGGTGCAGTCTTCCCTTCGGAAACTAAGCCCGGAGGAGGAGGGAGCCAAGGAAAGACTAGAGACCTTGAAAGCGCGGATTGGTGCGATCAAGCAAGGTTCCAGTGATGACAAGGACGAGATGCAGGTTCTAATAGAGGCTCACAAGGCCAGGATGAGCCAGATGGAGAGTGACTTCCAGGAGAGGTTGCGACTTTTGGAAGCCCGTGCTGATGAGAACACGCATCGACAAGAAGAACCGCATCCCTTGCCTCCTTCCACGCCACCACCTGCTGCTACCATCCCCGACCACGCGATGACGACTATGCCTCCCTCGACTGTCCCTCCACTCTTCCGGAAGGAACTGCGGATCAGTGGGCAGATCGGGGAACCGAACCAGAAAGATCGTTTAACCTACACTAGCCTCAACCACCAGATAGAGGCTGCCCTCTCAAAGGGTTATAGCGAGAGGGAAGTGATAGAGGCAGTGGTGAGAGCCATCACCCCAGGACTTCGCCTTAGGTCCTACCTCGAGAATCACGCTTGCCTGACCCTGGTCACTCTGAGGACGGTTCTGAAGGCCCATTTTCAGGAGAAGGATGCCACGGAAGTCTATCAGGAACTGTCAAACATTAGCCAACTTCAAAGTGAAACGCCACAGGCATTCGTAATGAGGGCACTTGACCTGAAACAGCGGGTTCTCCTCGCGTCTGCAGACTCCACCGCTGGGTTGAGGTATGACCCCCACCTCGTCCAGAGCATGTTTGTACATGCAGTGGTCACGGGGTTAACAAACGATAACATCCGGCAGGACATTAAGCAATCCCTCACCCCAGGAGTGTCTGATGAAGAACTTTTGGAGAAACTCACTGCCGCTGCATCCTTAGAAGCAAAGCGCCTCCAGAAGGTTGGGGTCAAACCTCAAAGAATCAACACAATCATGACAGAGGAGCCCCCATCTAAAAGCCCTAAGGAACGGAAGCCAGACCTGCGCGAAGAGATGGCTGCCCAGATTGCAGAATTGAGAGCGAGTATTGAAGCTCTTCAGGGGAAAATTTCGACATCTCAGCGCTCCCCACAACAACAACAACCACAAGGAGCCGGGCGTCGACCACCTCAGCGACCAAGGGGCTGCCCATCATGCCGCCAAGAAGGGACAGGAGATGAGTGTCAGCACTGTTACAAGTGTTGTAGCAGTGAACACTTCGCTCGGGGATGCAGAAAACGACAGGGAAACGACCAGGGGGCACCCAGCGGGGACAGGGTGTAACCCAACCAAGACCAGGATCCCCAACCACGACCAGACCCGGACAACCAAAACTAAACCAGATTTTCCAACAAAGCCCTGGCCATGTCACCACATCAAAACAATGGGGACGGGTTGTGAAACTTGTTGGTGATAGGTGTCTAGTTAAATGCTCTTTGAATGGGATTCCTTCTACAGCTCTCTGGGACACAGGAGCACAGGTCTCGGTGATGCCAGAGAGAATTTATCGAGAGGTGCTTCCACAAGTCCAACTGAGGGGAGTCCAGGAAATACTAGATACTGACCTCCAACTCAAGGCGGCCAACGGCAGTTCCTTACCATACAAAGGCTGGATAGAAGTCTGGTTTAGCCTCGACCCTGACACCAACACATCATCAACCATACCCGTACCTTTTCTAGTGACACCTGAGGAGCTGCCTGAGACCATCATTGGTTACAATGTGATCAGTGAGCTGGTCCAAGCAACACCAATTGGGAGCCTTCCTGGCATCACGCGACAGCTTGGAAGCTCAATGCAAGTGTCACCTAGGGCAGCTGACCAAGTAATCTCCCTACTGAGGACAGGACCACCAGAAGAGTTGTGCACCGTAAGAACTGGTCGTTCCCCGATCATCTTGCGCCCGGAATCCTGGACGAAGGTGACAGTAATGGTGAGACTTGGGAACATGAGGGATGAGGCACTACTGTTCGAGCCAGGGATCAACAGCAACCTGCCCGAAGATGTAGAAGTTCCCTCCTGTGTTGTACAAGTCTCCCAAGGTCAGTCCCCTCGTCTAGACATTCCTGTGTACAACTACTCCAAGAAAACGATTGTAGTCCCTCGGTATACGCAATTGGGAAGACTGCAATCAATGCATTCGATACTCCCTGACTATCCACATGACCCACAACCCGCCAACTACCAACCCAAAACCGACAGTTACATCGCCTCAGTGTCAGGTACCGATGAGAAAATGGAAGGACCCTCCTTCAAGCTTGGCCACTTGGCAGCAGAGGAGCAGAAGGCTGTGGAAGGACTCCTTCACCAGGAAATAGAGAGTTTCTCATCGGGTGACCAGGACATGGGATGTATCCCCGACCTAAAGATGACCATCAGACTCACCGACAACGTCCCGGTACAGAAGACCTACCAGTCTATTCCCCGGCCACTCTACCAAGAGGTGAAACTCTACCTACAGGACCTCCTTGACCGTGGGTGGATCAGGAAATCTGAATCACCCTATGCCTCTCCAGTCGTGTGTGTGCGAAAGAAAGATGGAAGCCTCCGTCTATGTATCGACTACCGCGGACTTAACAAGAAGACAATTCCTGACCGACAACCCATACCTAGAATGCAGGACCTGATCGACGGACTCGGAGGAAATCGGTGGTTTACCACCCTAGATCAGGGTAAGGCGTACCACCAGGGTTTCATCGCCGAGGAATGCCGACAGATGACTGCATTCATCACCCCATGGGGTCTCCACGAGTGGAATAGGATCCCATTTGGACTGAAGAATGCACCAGCTGCATATCAAAGGTGCATGGAGACAATCCTCGAGGGCCTCAACCACAACATCTGTGAGGTTTACCTGGATGACATTGTCATCTACAGCCAGACCTTCGATGATCACCTCCGGCATGTCCAGACAGTTTTACAGCGTCTCCGGGAGAATGGGGTGAAGCTGAAGCCAGCAAAGTGCAGCTTCTTCCAGCAGGAAGTGAAGTTCCTGGGCAAAGTGATCTCTGGGGAAGGGTACAAGGCAGACCCCAGTGAAACAGAGGCCCTCACTTCACTTAAGAGCCACACCCCGAAGACGGTAGGAGACCTGCGCAAGATACTTGGCCTGTCTGGGTATTATCGAAGATACCTCAAGGACTACGCAAAGCGTGCCAAAACCCTCTACGACCTCCTAAAAGCACCAGTGACCACAAGGGACGCAAAACGGACACACAGACCTGCCAAACGGACAAACAAGACAAAACACCACGGACAAGCCCCCTCCAACACCCCAATCACCTGGACAACCTCTCATCAGGAAATCGTGAACTCCTTCATCGATGACCTCGTACAGCCCCCTGTGATGATGTACCCGAACTTCAGTGCACCATACGTCCTACACACTGATGCTTCACAGGAGGGACTGGGAGCCGTACTGTACCAGGAGAGCGATGGAAAGCTCAGGGTAATCGCCTACGGATCCCGAACGCTGACACCTGCAGAGAAAAACTACCATCTCCACTCAGGGAAACTTGAGTTCCTGGCGCTCAAGTGGGCGATTACTGAGCAATTCCGAAACTACCTCCTCTATGCTGAGTCTTTCACCGTGTATACGGATAATAATCCGTTGACCTACATCCTCAGCACGGCAAAGCTCAATGCCACAGGGCATCGATGGGTTGGTGAGCTCGCTGACTTCAACTTCTCAATCAAGTACAGACCAGGAAGGAAGAACGGCGATGCTGATGCTCTATCTAGAATGCCCCTGACCCCCACCCAACGACAGGAATCTTGTACACAGGAGATCACGACAACGACTACCAAGGCCGCGCTGAGAGGTTCCCTTCACCAGACCCAGGATGAAATGGCGCTGGTCCAGGCACTATTCATACAGCCCACTGACACCCAAACAGACATGTCTCCAGAATCCATTACCTCCTTCTCCATGACTGACATCAAAACAGCCCAGCAGGAAGACCCAGACATCTCACGAGTGCTCCTCTACAAGCAAAAGGGAAGGTGGCCACGTGCAGATGAACGCACAGACGAATCTCCAGGAACCAGAGCAATGATGCTCGAATGGAGGAGACTAGAGGTTGGACATGATGGAATTCTCAGGCGTAGAACGAAAACGAAAACACAACTTGTTCTCCCCTTGAAGTGGCGGAATTTGGCGTGTACCGAGTTGCACGACAAGATGGGCCATCTAGGGACTGATAGAACAGTTGACCTCGCCCGGCAACGGTTCTACTGGCCCCATATGGAGCGCTTCATCGAGGCCTATATCACCAGGCAATGTAAATGCATCATGCAGAAGAAACCCGCACAGAACACCAAAGTCCCGTTAGTCCCCATCACCACCTCCGAACCATTTGAACTTGTGTGCATTGACTTCCTCCATCTAGAGCGCAGTCGAGGAGGTGAAGAGTATGTGCTGGTCGTGATGGACCACTTCACACGGTTTGCGCAGGCCTATCCAACTACAAACAAGTCTGGCAAGACCGCTGCTGACCGAATCTTCAATGACTTCATATTGAAGTTCGGGTTCCCGAAACGGCTTCATCACGACCAGGGGAGGGAGTTCGAGAACCAACTCTTCACCCGACTACAACAACTTTCTGGGATCACAGCCTCTAGGACATCCCCGTACCATCCCCAAGGCAACGGACAAGTGGAACGGTTCAATCGGACCCTGCTAGCCATGCTACGAACCCTGGCTGAGGAGCAGAAGCACGATTGGAAACGCCACATCAATAAAGTCGTCCATGCCTACAACAACACACGACATGACGCTACAAACTACTCACCCCATTACCTACTTTTCGGCTACTCACCAAGGCTCCCTATCGACCTAGCATTCGGTCTGACCACGTCAGAACAGGCGAAGTGTCAGAATCTTCCAGAGTATGTTCAGAAGTGGAAAACAAGACTGGAAGAGGCTTATGACCTTGCACGTAAGAATGCGCAGAAGGCTTCAGAGAGAGGGAAAAAGTACCATGACAAGAGACCGGCGAGTACGGTGCTGATGCCGGGCGATCGAGTTCTCGTCAAAGATTGCTCCCCGAAATCAGGACCTGGAAAGCTACGGTCATACTTTGAGGACAGAGTATATACTGTTGTGTCCAAAAAGGGTGACCTCCCCGTCTATGACATTCAGCCAGACGATGGCAAGGGTAGGACTCGTACCCTCCATCGCAGTCTCCTGTTCCCCTGCGATACACTACTCGCTGAAAGACAAACCCCTCCTGTGAGACAGGCTGTAGAGAGAAGTGGGCGAGGAGCACCGGAGAGAGGCAGACGAAGAAAACGACACCTTCCTGACCAACGCCCGAATGAGACGCCAGACCCCTCCAATGCCTACATGGAGGAAAGCTCTGACGATGATCTCCATCATGAATGGTACAGCCGTGGGTATGGAGAGCAGGAAGGCCGTCAAGAGACCCTCATCGAAACCCGTCACCAGACACAGCAGGTACTAAAAGAGCCAGAACCAGTACCACCACCAGACACCCAGCCCCAACCAGACCGGGAAATCACCGCAGTACCAGCCCCTGAGGGTCACCACCAACCAGACCGGGAAATCACTGCGGTACCAGCCTCTGAGGGCTACCACCAGCCAGACCAGGAAATCAACGCGGATACTGAGGGTCATCATAACGAGGGCACCCCGATTGATGGAGATGGGCAGCAGACGATGGTGCCACCACAACATGCTGCTCTCAACCGGGATCCAGGAACGACGACGAACCCTGAGGGACCCCCCGCTGCACCCCAGACAACGCCATCTGACGATGCATCCTTCAGCTCAGGCCGCCCTCGCAGAAACAGGCAACCCCCAAATACCCTAACATACCACAATCTCGGAAATCCTGCCCCCCATTGCATGCCACTGTACATTAATGACATAAACCCTGCCATGCCCGAGGTACCAATGCCACCAAATACTAATATGTATCCTCCAAATCTACCTATGAACCCGACCTATAACTACCCCTTGTATAACCCTTTTGTACCTTACGGAATGCCGTTTGCATTCCCAACAATGTATGACCACGGACAACAGGTGGAAAATCAACAGTGAACTATGCAGTCGACTAATACGCCGAACATTATGTGTGCCCCATAGTGGAGGGGTACGCTGAGTAAGACGATGATTCGTCAAATGAAGGTAGTTGTAATTTAGGTAACCAGTAGTTTAAACCTCTGTGGGAAGCAGCTTTCTCTCAGAAATTGTACACCTGAATCATGTGGCAAAGATGAATTGTAAAAGAAATGAACAGAAAAGAAACACTGCGCAGTGTAAAAGTGGAAGAACTTTATTTTGTTTGCTAGTTATGAAGTTCTACAGGTCAATAGTCATTTCTTCTCGCCATATCATGTTTGTATGAATATAGAGTAATACTATGTAATATTTCGCACGTGGATCTCAAAGGATCAGAAGGATACACTCTCAGAAGCGCGCGCCTGGGAAGCTGTATTTTTTCTTAGTGTGCTATACAATGTAGCATATAATGGGTTTAACCCCGCGAGATTGAAATGCAAACTGTGATATGGAGGAGCGCCATGTTAATATGATGTTACAATTGAAGTGATTTGTTCACTGTGCTGTATGAACAGACGATGAAAGCGATAAGATAATGACAGCATGTAATAATATTGTATGGATTTAACTGACATGAATTTGAACATAAGGTATTTTGTAATCCATGCATTGATGGTGTCAATATATAGTTATTGTGTAAATGTCGAGGACGACATTTCTTTCAGGAGGGAAAGATGTGATACCCCAAGAAAATAGCCCCCCCCCCCCCATTTTTTGAAAGTTTAGACAATTGCACTGATTCAAATGACAAGAACATACCCTCACAAACTTGATCCATCCACCCCTAAAACCCGGAGTGGAGTTAACCAAACTGCTTGAAATTCAGAGAAAAATGACATCACTCAGATGGATGTGGTTTTGAGCACACTTTCATCCCTGCATCCATCTTGACTGGACGTGTGTTATCTTTCTCTGCATACAGGTAAGAAATCTTGCTTTTACCCCTTTTCAATTATTCAAAATCATTCCTTCCGATTCGTATAATTGGTGATTTTGTGATATTTAGTGTTTTGTAGTTGAATTGAATGGTTATTCCTTCAGAAAAGAGGAATTCTGAACACCAGTGGTGTTCTCAACGAAGTTATTGAATATATATATTTGTATTGACCTATTATCACTTACGACTGGATATGACTGATATGCTAGTGTTGGTGAATAATAGAAATTGTGTTACTGTTATAATTGTGTAGTGATTGAGTAGTTTTCATGCTGTAAGAGTTGAATTTACAACTTAAGCTGATTTAACTCCGGACTAAGTGCTGTTGGTGCGAGTGTGAACAAGCCACAGGCCGTACTACCCTGTGTAGGAGGACGGTCAGTCTAAACACTCTCCTAGGCGGTGCACCGTGCAAGAGTCCGTTGACCTTAGGCTATCTTGGGAATGACTGTAAAGTGACTGATATATATGTTATTCTGACTGAAAGCCCAAATGCCTTAACGAGTGTGCTAATTCTAAATACATGAATACTTGGTATGATGCTAATGGTATAGTAGTGTAGCATTGTGCAGAATGGAAACAGGGACGGATGATAATAGTGTACATTTGTAGACACATGTAGAATAGAGGTAGAGACAGAGAGTCGGTGTGAACACAGTTTGGGTGACTCACGCCAACCTCCACACCTTATCGGCCAGAGCTCTGACCACTAGTTCTCTGGACGGAGTGTTTATAGTTGTGGTCAGTGTCTCTCTCACTTTCCCAGCTCCTCAGTTCCTCACTTTTTGGCCAGTTCCTCACTTTGGTATAAAGAAATTAAAAAGGAATCATTCAGGGATCGTCCCCAAAGTTTGGTATTCAGAGCGACTGTCGTAAAAATTCCGAAATACTTTCGCTTTTGCCTGACGGCAGGGACCATCTCAAATGTTGCAAAAGTTTATAAGGTAAAAGATTTTACAGAAGCGTTTTGTTTTATATGAGAGGAATAAAATATAGAAACGAGCAGGAAAGAGAGAGAAAACCTGACTTTTAGAGAGACAAAGGAAAACTAAAGAAGTTGGATTTGTTTTGCAGTGTACTAAGATGACTAGTTTTCCCGCTTGCTTTTAAAACAATTCTTGCCAAAGAAATGAATGCATTCCAGGTTTAGGTTTATTTAATCATTGATTGATTGATTCATGGATACAAACAGAGATTAATCAAATGATATGTAGTTGCGTTTATTTGATTAAATCATTAATATTTTAAATGACTGGTTAAGGTAAAGCTATAGATTGCTTGTTAAAGGAGAATTTTACAGTTAATTATGCTTACTACAAAGGAATATTAAGATTGATTGTTATGAGTAAGTGTTTTAATTAAGCTTTGATTTTTGAGACTCTTTGAGGTATAAATCAAGCATCGTATTGAGCAAGGTAAATTATCAATTACACTGAAGAAGAATTAGATATTCATATCAGCAACTTGCATGTGTCATTCATATTGTGTTGATGAGAAGAAGTGTTTGATAATTATGTTGATTGCGATTAATATGATCATTGAAACTCGGTATGATTTATACCAGAATAAAGAGAGACACTTTCATCCCTGCATCCATCTTGACTGGACGTGTGTTATCTTTCTCTGCATACAGATCAAAGTGATATTGGAGTGTGAATTCAACCCAGTTACCCGAGACCCGGGTAACATATATATATATATATATATATATATATATATATATAATAGTCTTATTTCATCACTCAGGAAGAAAAGCTCCGTTGTTTTGTACCATTGAAGAATGATACAGAATTGAAGTTAATGGGTATATAATTTATTCTGTAATTCTATTTTTGTATTTTTCTATTTCATGTTTTATGATTAGTGTTTATCTTTTTTTTGTGTTTTTTTTTTCACACATGATGCATGATTATCTAAAGAGATGAACAAAACTCTGGACATATGGAACTGGTAAAACAGTTTGCTGTCATATATATCCACAATAAATAGAAAAAAAGTGCTGCTGAAAGAAATAAAAAGGTAATACAAGAGAGGAATTGAATGCAGTTTTAAGTTTGTTTGTTTTGCCTCCTGCCAAGATAGTGTATTTTCCTGAAGAATAGAGAAGAATAGGAAAGAAACAAAAAAAAAAAGAGAAAAAGAAAAGAAGAGGGTTTATGGCTAGCAACTGATTAGTGGGTTTCAGTGGGAATGCTGGGGGATGATCGTTCCAATTTTTGTGGGATTCATTTAAAAGTACATTATATATCTATTGTTGTGTGAAAATCATTTGTTTCAGAATGGTCTCATATTCAAGTAATGTGCAGTTTAATGTTTCCAGGCTAGCATGCCTGTACAGTGATGGGGCATTAAACTGCACATTACTTGAATGTGAGACCGTTCTGAAGGAAATAATTTTCACACAACAATAGATATAATAATGTATTCTTAAATGAATCCCATAAGAATTGGAACAATCATCCCCCAGCATTCCCACTGATTCCCACTGATCAGTTACTAGCCATCCCCGTTAAGATAAGCTATAGCGGTAACTGTTTTGAATTAGGCAATAGTAATGGAAGTATTTACCAAAATTGTCACTTTGCCCTATCTCTTAATTTCTTTAAAAAATTATTTTATCCATTTTTAAAATTGTAGAAAAAGAAATCATGATCCAGAAAATAGTTTCTTATTTATGTGCTATTTTTTTTTTTTTTTTTTTTGGGGGGGGGGGCGTCCATATATAAAACATAATTACACTGATGGTCATAGTTCTACTCCAATTAATGTTTTATGTAAATTTTGATACTAAATTCTTCTTATTCATCAAGTCAAAGTACAAGATCGTACAATTATTTGAATCAAAACTAAAACTGGAAATAAACTTACTTGTTTGTGACGTTTTGTCAATTATCAATTGGTTTCTTCTGCCGATTGACGCTCATGTTGATGGAACGGCCCTCACATATCGAGTGTATCAGATCGAGATTGTGCAGAACTAGCGCGCACCGAACCTTATCCAGCGCGCGAAGACGGCTTGGAATGTGGACCCTCTTCCACCCTCTCTCAAAGTCAGGGAAGACACCATACTGAGATAGTTCATCGTCATTCGGAGGTCACAAAGAAGACAAACATAATAATCGCCTGAGCCGGATGTGGGTGCACCTTAACTGGGCGGTTTCGAAAGCTGATACTATACGAAGCACCCGAGCAAGAACACACGTAAGACACACGGTCTACAGAGACGAAAAGGCGCCGTTACCATCCCCGTACTTTTATGATCTCTCAGGCAAGATGGAGAGATTATTCCGAAAACATGGTATCAGCACTGCCTTCAAACCTCACAACACCCTGAGACAGAATTGGTACACGTCATAGGACCGAGTCCCAAAAGAAAAGCGGAGGAACGTGGTCTATGGCATTCGATGTTCCCATGAGGACTGCAACGATTTATACATAGAAGAGATTCAACAAAAGGCCGCGTGAACCAACATCGAAGGCCCAGCAGCTCTGATAGTATCCCAGACTCAGCAGCCTACCAACACATTAAAGGGAGAGTCTAGTGTTCGTTGACGTGAGGATTCGGCCTTTATCTTTTTGCAAGAGACTTAGAAACCACTTTATGAAATTTAAAAAGCATACGATTCTCAGAGGAATTCAAAGTTTATTTGATGAAAAATGATTTTGAAATGGCTGAGATATCCAAAAACAACATAAAACAAAGCCATCCTAATAAAAGATGGATACCACCTTTTATAAGGATCTCTTTGTTTTGAACGTCTCAGCCATTTCAAAACTAATATTTCGAATAAACTTTGAATTCCTCTTACATGTCTTAGAATTATACTCTCTTCCATATTTCATAAGAGGTTTCTCATTATCTGAAGGAATTATCATAAAAAAAACGTTGGAAACCTGAAGCCCCATCTTAACAGAAACTGTACCGTCCCTTTCAACACTATAAAGAGATGATCATTTTTTTTTTCGGTAGAGAATCCAAATGGTTTGAAAGGGGCGTTAAAGAAGCCATCTGGGAACGAGTGGAGAGACCAGTACTCAACAAGAAAGGAGGAGGTCTCCGCTTCAATTTTTCACACACGTGGGACCGGGCCGTTCTGAGGAGTTCAAGACGCCTTTCGCGCGCTGGACAAGGTCCAGTGGGTGCTCGCTATGCACAATCTCGCACTATAGGCCTTAAATAAGGGCCGTTCCATCAACGGGAGTTTCATTCGCCTGAAGAAGCCAATTGATAATTGGCAAAACGTCGCAACAAGTGAGCTTATTTCCAGTTTGTTTGTGTGTTTGTTTTTTTAATTTCTAAAAAAAATATACTAACTGTCCAGTGAAAACTCTTTACATGCTCTATAATTCACTCGTCTGATCATTTATAACATATTGCATCATTGCCTTGGCAACTTCATGCAATAGTACAAATTCAGTATTTAATTATATATATATATATATATATATATATATATATATATATATATATATATATATACATATATATATATATATATATAGATATGTATAGAGAGATATATATACCCAATTATATACATATTTGTCTATTTATTTATTATTCTTATTTATTTATGTATCTATTTGTATTTTATTTCAATATTGTTATTATCATTCTATGTATTTATTCATTTGTTTCATTTATTATTGTTACTATTATTACTATTATTATTATTATTATTATTATTATTTCTATTATTATTATTGATATCATTATGATCATTATTTATTTATCTATCTTTTTTTTTGTCAAAAGGAAGCTTGAAGTATCTGTGCCGGAAATGATTATGATAGAGCTCGCATGGACCCATTTTTTTCAAGCTCAAAGATTTTGAAAGTGGACGACATTAATTTCTTACTGACTGCTTGTTAAGTTCCTTCATGTTTAATGAAGTTCCTTCATGTTTGATGGAGTCAAAAAGGGCCTGAGCTTTCCCTCATGTTTAACTACAGTATACTGAGTGCTTACTATTTTACTTAATGAATATTTTAACATTTTTATTCAATAAGCAAATTTATTCTTATGCACAAGAAACGCCCACAAAATGCATTTGTTTTAATAATTACCAGAACTATTACGTAGCTGAAAGAGTATTATCGACACACCGTACTAAACATAATCTAATATTATACAATTCTGTACCCTCCCAGTTTCGCGCAATTATAGCTCAATTGATTCTTTAAAATAATTGTTAGATTAATACATGCTTGAATGTCTCCAGATATCAGTGACCTAACCTACATTTCCCACGACTATAATTCTTTTGTTAGTAGAAGCACTTTGATTCTTTGTTAGTCTGCCTTCTGTCTACAGAGTTGCGATAGATATTTCCGCCTTTTTCATTAAAATGACTGGTTCGGTCTCTTCGCCAAGCTGTTACTTGGCAACTGGGTGAACGCACTTATAGTATTTTAACGCTCGGTCACAAATGCCTTTGCGAATTGCTAACGAACACCGTAAGAACGATTTTTCCACAATTTAAATTTAAATTTGATAAAAATCAAACACTGATCAATTCAGTGCTTATTTACGTCCATGTAGTGCAATTTGTCAATCAGTTGCAATGAAAACATCTCGACGGAAGAATTTCAGCAATACCCGCTGCATGCTATAAGGATTAGGACCCACACTTGATGTCGGGCGAAAGCTCGGTGGTCTAGTGGAGATGACGCCTGTCCGGTGATCAGGAAGTCGTAGGTTCGAATCCTGCTCGAGTATGTACGCCCATGATTTTTATCATTGCTACTACTAAAAACACTGATCAATTCAGTGCTTATTTACGTCGATATGGGGCTATTTGTCAATCGGAAGAATTTCATGAATTTGAATAATGTCATAATTGTTGAGGGTACCGTTGTCCTGTCATTGTTCTTACAACTGTAACTTGAGGATGGGAAAGGGAGAAACTGGACAAAAGAGAAGCTGTAATATTACCCGCTCATCAAACAAGTATACCAATTCAATTAGCTGAAGATTGTATGTGTACGTGATGCGAGTTTCTGACTTTCTCATCAATGGGAGAAGAAGATGAGTGCATGGGGAGGGGGTGAGTGAAGGGAGCCTGATGTGGATGTGGGGAGAAGGGAGAAGAGGAAGGAGATAGTTATCGATTCGCCCTCGATCCACTGGGGGGCTAGGGTGCAAATATGACCCAGATTTCACTTCCGGAGAAGACACAACTGCAAGGTCGCGCGTTCATGACAACTTGTAATCGCGCCGGCACGACGTGAGCAGATCGAGCCATGGCGCTTTTAAACGGTAATAAAGGAGACTCTGTATGCTTTGTTTGTTTTATGAATTTCTCCTTTTTTTTCACTCAAAGAGGGACATGCATGAGAAAGGTGACTGTGCTGATAAAAGGATAACGATTTTTTTTTGTTCTTACATAGCAAACGGAAAAAAAAAATATGCTTCACGAGTTCACTGACTGAAATAATGCAAGAAGATGAAACGGTTCACTGTGCCGATGATGTTAACACTGCTTAGCAGTAACCAGGTGAAAGAAGAAAACAACAAGAACTTAACATCGGCTGGGATATCTTCTCAGCGCAGAGCCGCGAAAATGAAATAATCGTCTGGAACCCAGATTCCGCAAACGGAGCCCCAATCCACCGATCATTCGTGCTCTAATTCTTCGGTTTGAAGACTTCGCAATCTGTGTTGCGTTCGAGAAAGTCTGATCTTATCGGCCAAAAGTAAATTTTGCTGACCCAGATATATCATTAATATACTTTGAAGATACGACAATGTCCTAATTTAACGTAACGACCGTAATGGGTTACTAACGTGATTATGCTCAGAGGTCCACATGGACCGCTGCTGGTATGGGAGATCCTGGGTAGTTTTCGCTGATCCCGTAACAGGATTGGTAATGCTATAGAAGGCGTGCCATTAACTCGCATTATAATTACGAGGACAAACAGCACACCATAAGTGGGTCAACAATTTGGACAGGGCTCACCAAACAAGAAGACGGCTGATGTTTTTTAAAGGTATAGTCTACTTTCTCAAGGCAAAAACAAGTACTACGGTCAAACCAGCAATGTTTCTTTATTAGACAGCCACACAGAC
This sequence comes from Diadema setosum, assembly GCF_964275005.1. NCBI lineage: Eukaryota > Metazoa > Echinodermata > Echinoidea > Diadematoida > Diadematidae > Diadema > Diadema setosum. The sequence goes on from NC_092697.1 coordinate 4,244,626, forward strand.
GCAAACATTATTTGTCACAAAGTGAAGAGATGTATATAATAATTACTTTCTACATACATCAAAGAGAACTAAAGTAAGAAGTAGCGAAAGATGTGTAAAGTAACTTTCCTGATTGACTGAACAAGAATACATTGAAATGTACATTTAAACATAATTTGCAGCATCCCTTGACATAATAACTGCTAACATAATTGTGAGAAAGGAGATTATTGTCATAGTGGTATTTTATACGAAGCAGTGGTATTGGTAGCACCTCATCCATTAGTTGAAAGTTTCTACATTTTTTTTTTAAACTTTGCTTACTAGAGATACTAAGCGAAAATCACTATCAGATGTTTTACTTGATCTTGCTTAATATCGACTTAGAACAGATGCGTTATGCTCAACAATTGATAGTGATTTTTTAACTCATTTCCAGATAATATTTTCATACCATACCTGATGGAAAAGATTGTGCATGAATGGTCATAGAAAGAGAGTTCAAACGTAAGGAAAAATTGTCTTAACATTGACTTCAATTACATAATTAAAAAAAAAATATTCATCTATTTTTTTTTTTCTGGTAAGTCATTAAAAACCACGGAAGACACATAGTGTGATATTTATTAAAGTATCACTCGGTAACAGATAAATCATAGCTCTTCACTGTTATACGAAGAACATACACGAAAAAGAAACCGAATCAGTACTGTTCTGTCTTGGTCTGTCTTAGATGATTGCAGAACTAAGAAAATATTCCGGGAAAAAAACCTTTGAATGTAAATTGAGTCTCAGAAACTCTTGCTATGATTTCATGTATAAAGTCAATCCTCAGAGTGGCAATTTGTTCAAAACAAAGACAAATGAACATTATTATGAAGTTATATCATAATAGCCATGGAATATATATATATATATATATATATATATATATATATATATATATAAAGGTGAGAATAAAGATTTGTCCTCTGTCTTGATAAAGGGCAGGGCCCGAAAGCTCGAGAAGTAAAATCAAATTGTGAGGATCAAAAGCTACCTCTTCTTTATTCTCACCTACACACTACTAAGATGCGACAGCCCAGGGGTTTAGCAACTGAAAACACATCTTTCACACCATATATATATATATATATATATATATATATATATATATATATATCATATCATATCATATCATATCTTACTCTCCTTTTGCGGTTAGTCAATGCACAGACAAATGCGTTTGTACGTTTGTGCGTTTGGAAAATGCTTCCCCCGCTGAAAAGGGAAATTGTTGTTCCAAAAGAGAATGACATCATTGAGCGTTCCGCTCTTTTATCTATATAAGGGCAATGATAATACAGAATTCGTGGAACTGGCAATCGACGGGTAGTCATTACTTCTTTAACCTTTCCGAAAAAAAAAAAAGGAATTGCCCCAAGCATAACTTAGCCCTATTTTGAGAAGAAAAAAAAAATTGCGGTACATATTCGTCAGGGCTTGCCTTTGTACACCGTCACAACGTGGTTTACCGAATTTCAATCAGCGTAAACACACAATCAATCGCTCCTTTTTAAACAATCACATTAAAAAATACAGACACAGACACAGACACACAGACACAGACACACACACACAAACACACTCAAATTTTATACACATACGAATGCAGTGAATTGACTCAACCACTATGCACGTACATAGTGTCATAAATAGTGAAGAAAGTATACTAGTAACTAAAACATATATCGCTAAGGAAGAGAGAACCTTCAATTGAAATGATAAAAAAAAAAACAGAAATGCATCAAATATGAGTGTATGATATTACATGATTCATTTCAAAAATCTGAATGATAGCTTGATGAAAGTAGAAAATGGTGACTAATGAAAAAGATTCAAAATTATCAGAAGAACACATTGATGATATATATTGATGTGGAGAATCTGTATTGAACAAGCCCAGCATGGTCTGGGCAAATATGGGATGATGTACAGGCCTTATTGTGATTTACTGCTATCAATTTTGAGGCTGCCTTACTTCCGTATGATACGTTTCATCAATTGCTCGTAGTCGAGTGCAGCCATACCTTCTATGATAACATGAATATGTACATATATATATATATATATATATATATATATATTTATATTATATATATATATATATCATAATACATATTTGTATATTAATGTACACATCCCACATTATTATAATCATAGGCCTATACGTATATGTATATACATACATAATACTGTACACACACACACACACACACACACACACACACACACACACACACACAGTATATATATTATATGTGTGTGTGTTAACGTAATATGAATTTGTATGTATATGTTTACATAATATGTATTTATATTGCAAACTGGTCTTAAAATGTGTTTAAGTATGTTACATTACTTAATTACTGAAATACGCTGTATCTTGGTTCCTCTTCTCATTGGAGATTCACATTCCGATATTCCGCAATCAATTTAAAATCGACGTGATACACCAACCAAACACACAAACACATCTAACGCCTCTGACACACACAAACGCACATACCCACACACTCACACAAATACACACAAATCTCTACGAGTTCACTTTTTTTCTGTTCAAGGTCATAAACATGATTGTATTTGCAACATACCATAAAGAAAGAGCACAGTTAACGCAAACTTCCAGTAACAAAAAAAAAAAAAAGATTGTGTTTGCTTAGACGCGTGCTAGAAGACAATTAAAATTCAATGAAAAAAGAAACATGGAATCATGATTTTGTTTATTACCAAATACATTCTAACGCAAAGCTGATATAGAATGTAAATATCATGCAATGAAAGTAATGACTAATATGATCATATGTTGAAATAAGAAACCTGGCCTTGGTGCCGACTCAACTTCGTAAGACGCCTTGCCACAGCGCCACGTAAGAGACGTAAATGATTAAAACCTATATTTTGACTTGTCTGTAGTTCGGATTCAATCTCTTCTCTCCCCCGCCTATCTTCATCTTGTTTTCTTTTAATCCCTGTCTCTGATTGTCGCCAAGGCTTTCCTATCCTATAGTCTTAATGACTCGCTTGAGATTTCTGTTTCTCATGTGTGTCGTATGCGTTAAATGTTTAACATGACTGTTCTCTTTCTTGTTGCTCATCATCATCACCATCTTCTCCTTCTTCTTCCTCGCCTTCTCTTTCGTCTTCGTCTTCGATTTTGATTTTCCTCTGGGATTAATCTGCCCCCTTCGATCCTGAAAATTCGTTATCAGCTTGATTTTTGCACTTTACCACCTCACGACTCCTTGGAAACACAAACATTATTGTTTTCCTTTGAAGCTATAGTTTAACAAATATGATTTAACCAAATATATTATCTATAGTAGATTAAGACATATCAATTGCTATAAATCAATAATAATAAAAATTAAAAAAACTTTCGTGAGAAGCAAACCTGAGCTACATTCCCAATGAGGCCATCAGCCCAGTCAAGCCATTCTTATACTGAAGGTCTCCTACTTTCTTGGTGAATCAGATAATGCACCGCCTTTTCTGTATTTATATGCAGCCATAAATGTTTTACAATGATTTTGTTATGCATGTTGTATAAACTGCTCTTTTGTGCTGCTCCAGTATTGCCATTTGGTTATGTTTTGTTAAGATGTGTCACGCGTATGTAATTTATTTTGATTTGCTTTGAGAAGCAGAATAAATACGAACGAAGGAAGGAACGTGTAATTGACCTTGCTTCTAACGAGAAAAATAAAGCGGGTTCTTTTACTTGCATTAGGGTATTGCTCTGCTGAATGGCTTGGCAAAGAGAGTATGAAGTGTCTTGCTAAAGGCAATACTGCAGGGACGGGATTCGACTCTCAGTATGGAAACCTGTGATCTCTTATCCGGGTTATTTTTAACCGCTCAGCCACCACAGCGCTCGTTCATGAGGAGATTTTTATATCCACGAGGTGAATAATGTCCAGAATTGCTCAGTGGAATCCCACGTTTTCTCTGATTTTTTTTTCTTTTCCTCAGGTTGTCTATACATCCGAATGGTTTCGCCATGGCGTAGTCAACAAAGGTCTTGGACCCACTTACAGACAGTCTGAACTTCGACAGAGATAATCGTAAACTAAATTTGCCGTGTTCACCTACAGCGTCATCTGATGTAATGCGCATGCGTACATTGTGACACCTACTCTGCAGACCGCTCGAGATTGGATGAAGTGGACTTACATCGTTGCCACGGGAAACGGATCAGAGACGAGAAGCAGGGCGAAAATTGAGGTATACTCTGTCCAAAGTGCTGTATCATTTAAGTTTCTATTCATCTGCTAAACCTTTGGGCTTGTAATCCTCAAGACCGAGATAATAACCAAACCATCACGTAAAACAAAAACTTTGTCCCAGGCAGCTGAATTGAACATCGTCACACATGTGAAGATATCTTCCATCGGGGAAAAAAAAAAAACGGTGCATGGAAGCTCGCGGCCTGCTGAAACTTTCTCATTTATCGTGCAATGATATTGATAATTTTTCATTGAATTAAATACTCGTTTCTTTTAAAATTTGAAAGCATAATGATGGGAACATAAATCACTCTGAGTGTGACGTCGATGTTATGGTAACAAACAAACGTGTTGCTGGTATGTTAACGAAATCTTAGATGCTATAACCGTGACAATTGCAATAGTGCCTGATCTGTACTTCAATTTATGTTACTTCTTCGTCAAATCTGTTACACAGAAGCACTATAGACCCTCGGTGACTATCGTGATAAACTAAAGTGATAACTACATTTGCCGTCCCTGCTGGAAAGAACACATTGTGAACACAGTGTGAAATCTCTTCATACTGTTAAATTCGAGCGTTTTAACAGTGTGAACACAATGTGAGTCGTCAATCCACAATGTGAAACAAAACATTACTTGTGATCACTGTGAAAACCACACTGTTAAATTCGAGCATTTTCACATATATGAACACACTGTGTTCTTTCCAGTAGGGGTAATACTTGTAAAATTATAGAAAATAACAATAATCAAAACATCAATGCCTATGCTAATGTGAAAGTGGTAATGATGATTTTGATATTGATATTTGGTATTGAAATTACCATTGAATTAATTTCAATGTAAATGATAAAAACAAAATTGATTGATTGATTGATAATGGTTTATTGATACAAACATACAAAGTAGTAGCCCGAAGGCTAAATTATAGTGCATCACATTGAAAAACATATCAATTGCATCAAACAGCATACATTGTATGAACAACAAATACCGATTACATTAACATAACAAATATCAACATCATATAAAAACAATAAACAATTCACACCAATTATTACACAAAATATGTTACTTTATTTTATGAGCTTCATTGGAAAAAATCAACAAAAAATAATTATAACCGGACATTCTTAAACATTTCCATATAAACCAAATTTTAAAACAATTCAACTTTTTAATTCAGTAACCACTTTCAGTTATGAAAAATGTTATTCTCAGCCTCAAAAAAACAAATACAACTTCAGTCTATTATATCCATGAAAACGCATATAATACAGAACAAAATATAAATATAATGAAATCACCGAAACTCCTGTTGCAGTATGCTATTGATTATTCTACACTTCTTTAAATACATGTTATAACTGATAGTGCGATAAAACTTATTTCTGAAGCGATACGCCTAATTTGTCATGTTTTACAAAGGAGGCAAGAGGCGAGTCTTGTACATCCTTGTTTTTTGTTTTTTTTTTTTACACAGTACATCCATGCTCAATATACGAGCTGACAATAAAATAATGAAGCTACGAGAATAGAGGAAAACTTATGGTTTATGATCAATTTGTATATTGCGGTGGGTGCCTTGTTAAGAGGAAATTGGTACTAGTAACCACCAGACTGTTAGCACACTATTCGTACACTGGCTGTTATGCAAGATGACAACAAGAATTTTAGCCTGAAGTTTATCCCTTTCTATAAAATAATTAAAAAATTAACTTTGTGGTATTGTGTCTGCCGTTGTTGTTTTAGTGGCAAGTATACCTTTTTGAAAAAAAAAAAACAAAAACACATGAAGTCAAAGGAATAAACAAGAAAATAACCAAAAGCAGAAAATGAATATTTGGTAAATTTATCGGGCTTCCGAGGTGACATGCACATTAATGTCAACATCAGCCTCAGCAGGATATGGCGTTTTACATTAAGGTCGGGGATATTTGCTAACGCAGCGTACCACATAGGCCGTTAGCGAACCAAAGCGGCCACAAGGCCATGACGGCCTAAAAACGGCTTGTGCGTGGCTTATCGTCAATGTCGTGGTTTCTTAACTATAACATATTCTCTGGGATGATTAGGCTTGGAAAAATCTTGCTACAAAGTTCACCATTGTTCACATTATTCTTAATATGACAAAAGGGGAAATTCTCCACAATGATTCGAGAAATGCAAAACAAAAAAGTTTTTGCGCAAATGCATTATAATTAAAGGTATTGTTTACCATTAGGAGCAGTGACTAAATTTAATGTTTGAGTTATCAATTTTTTTTAATGCAAAAAGTAGGTCAGTTGTATCACGAAACACCTTACCATAAATTTCGCAATATAAGGAGATATCCCTATTTATCTCAATAACCATAGATGGTTTATTCTAGAAACAATTCTATTATAACTATTGTTCACCTTTTGTATATTTAACAATACTTAACATTATTTATACTCATTAATATTTTCACATTCGTTGTTTCTATTCCTGCCTCACATTTCAGAACTATTTTGAAGCACCAAAGCTGGGTTCTTGTTTCATCTGCAAATACTAAATACCGCCTTTAAGGGGGCAGAAGCATCAGCAGCAGCAGCAACAACAACAACAACAACAACAGCAACACACACACACACACACATACACACACACACACACACGCACACACACACACACACACACAATGATCACTCACAAATCATTGTTAGAAGACCAAGAGAGCTAACTTAACATGAACATGTTAAAGGAGAAGTCCACCTTCATATACATGTGGATTGAGTGAATGCAACAATATTAGTAGAACACAGCAGTGAAAGTTTGGGGGAAAACGATTTTTTAAAGTATCTGCGCAATCACTGCTGGATGAGAAGACTACTATAGTGCATGATGTCACATGCGTACAACGATATAAGGAAAATAAAAAGAGAATTTCACAAAACTTTTCTTTTTGAATAAAGTGCACATTATTTTCTTCGACTTGTTACTGATATATCCTAAGGGTAATATTATTCCCCCTGCCTTCTGAAAGAGAGAAGTCGAGTATTCTTTTGTTATGAGAGAAAAGTGTAATTATGTTGAATTTTCTTTATTCTTTCTTTATATCGTTGTAGACTTGTGACATCACAAGCTATAGTAGTCTTCTCATCCAGCCTTGACTGACCAGAAACTTCAAAAATTCATAACTTTTGAACGGATTGTCCGATTTTCCTCAAACTCTCACTGATGTGTTCTATTAATATTGCTGCATCTACTCAACCCACATGTATATGAAGGTGAACTTGTCCTCTTAAGCTCATCACATGATGTTATCAGTACTGCAAGTGTTTGCGATCCTGTATTACTTGTCAAATTTTCCACCAACATTGGCCTTGACCTGGAAGTGACTCTTTGTAATCAAACCTGCTTTCTTCCTTCTTTTTTCTCATTCGTGAAAGAGGGCTTTATTTTTTGACTAGTGGTGAGTCTTATCATTTATGTAATGATTTATATGCTAATCGTTAAAAGGATTATCATTTCTCTAACAATCTAATAACCGTAAAGAATTTTACTTTTGTGAGCCCTGGCCCACGTATCACTCCCTTACATTTAATGCATGTACCCCTGTATGTATGTTATCTTGCTATCGTATGGCCAAATAAAATTAATAATGATAATACTGATGATGATGATGATAATGATAATAATAATAATCATCATCATCATAATCATATTAAGTCATGTTATCAGTAATAATATATATACAGTATACTGTATACTGTATATGTGTGTGTATGTGTGTGTGTGTGTGTGTGTGTGTAAATTTTCACGATTTCCACTAGTGATAGACAATGTGTTAGCATATCGCATACATTTGACCATCTTTTCTAGATGAGGCACATAGTGATCTACCCGTCCAATGATAAAAGAAGAGGAATTTACCCTCTCGCTTGTCACGTAGCTGACGGCGTTGGTATCCTTAAAGGGGTGATACAGTTTTTTTTTTTTCTTCGAGATTTGGCTTCAGGTTTCCATCGTTTTTGTGAGATAATGAAAAACCTCTTATGGAATATAAAAGAACAATCAGTTTTAAAAAGAATTCAAAGTCTCAAATCTCAAAATCTGTTTTAAAATGACTGATATATCCAAAAAAAAGGGAGGTCCTGATAAAAGGTGTGAGTCTTATTGAGCTAGGACTCCATTTTAGTAGAACCACTTTGATTTACTTTGTTTTCGGGTATCTCAGCCATTTTAAACCAATTTTTACCAAATAAACTTTGAGTTCCTTTTAGAATTGCATGCTATTTAATATTTCATACGTGGTTTCTAATTATCTCGCAAAAAGTTAAAATCTGAATCCCCCATCTCAACCAAACTATACCATCCCATTAAGCTCCAAACTTCCCCTTATTCTTCCAACGCTGGTCTTCACTCGCTTACATGAATGTTTGTCTCTCTTTATATATCCCTCTCCCACCCTCCCTCTCTCTCTCTCTCTCTACATATATGTTTCTCCGTCTCTTCCCCATAGTGACGCGGAGCTCGGCGGTGCAAAACGCCTCGGGCAATCCTGTCTGAGCGCAAATCCATACCACGAATATTCCTTTCCGCATCTTGTTTTTAGTCACCCGTGCACAAACAAAGCATCAGAAGGAATCAGGCAAGCATGAGTGATAGACGGAAAAAGATCGTAAACAGTATCAACGAGTTTCCCTTCTCCACATACAGGACAGAAATGTAATGTTGCGGAGAAACATGGGTTCCAGCGGGAAAAGTTCAAAGTTAACTGTAGTCCAACGAACCGGTCAGAACGACCAGCGATTGTGTCCTTCCGACACCCCCCCCCCCCCAAAAAAAAAAAAAAAATAATAATAGTAATAAAATGAAATAAAATAAATAAATAAATAAAAATAAAAGATAAAGATAAAAATAAAAAAAAATCAATGTTTTCTCATGATCTTTTCTGTCCTTCAATAAAACGAGGCGTGATATAAAAAAAGTGCGTATTAGTCCATTGATGCCTTAAATATAGCATTATAAGGCCCATGAACGTCAGAGTTTTTTTTTTCTCTCTCTTTTAAGGACCAAAGAAATAAGCATAGCTAGTTTTCAATTCTATTTCTCTATTTTTCATTTACTATTAAAGTGATAGTATTCGAAAGTAATGCTTCATGTGACGAAAAAATGCATTTAATTTTGGTCAAGACAAGACAAGAACCAAAGTAACTTGTCGGAATTGCCAGTAGCCGCAGACATTATCATTGATATTATTGACGAAACAGACGTGGCCATCCATACTGATTTCGGGTTTTGTGTACAGTATCAGATATCATAAATCATTTCCACGGAGCATGCGCTGATTTGATCCTTGTTATTATTTTATTATTTTTTATTATAAGAATGAGAATAATATGGAGAATAAAACCGTCTCTTTATTGCTGATGAGATAAATACTTGGAGACTGTAAGTTATGTCCTACTTGAAAAAAAAAAAGAAGAAAATTCAAATGTGCTATAATCTCGCATGGTATTTTGGTTTTCCACGGTACCGCTTTCCAGACTCTCACCAAAAGATTTGGAATAAATCATGTAATGTAATGGATGATATGTATTCGTAAGAACGACGATTTGGCCATGCAGGTATCCGGTGATTGGCGCCAATTCATCGGTCGTATTCTCAGCATTCTTGCGACGTCTATGCACATTATATCTTACTGTGAACATTTTGGTTTCCAGTCCTTGCTTTTCACAAGAGAGACTGTACAAGGAGTCTAATTGTTACCGTAACAACGATGGGCTGGGCTTAGTGTCAGACGGCTGTTTGTCCCGTTAAGATGTCTGTCTGAGCATGATTGGCCATGTATTGTGCCGACAATCCTAAAACAAAAGGAGGAGGGGGAGATGGAGAGGGATAGAGCAATAGAGGAAGAAAAATGAAAAAAAAAACATTAATGTGTGAGTAAAGATTACAGTAATTTAGCTTACAGGGTGCATCGACTCTGGCGGGGGGGGGGGGGGGGGGGAGGGGGGGAGGGGGGAGGGGGGGGGGGTTCCAGCTTTCAAACGCAGGATCACGTGAGACAGCAAATCAAATTTAGGACTAGCAAACTTCTTCCCTTCTCTTTCTTTTTTTTCCCCAGCAACAACTCGCACTCAATCTTGTTTTATTATTATTTTTTTTTTTAAATCTGTAAGCGCACAATCCCAATTTCGAAGAATTGGTATGATTGTACCAGGGATGTCACGTTCCTGGTTGTACGGAGTGTACATGTGAGGATATACCTACCATGGAAATAGTACTCACGTCCACAACTAAAAGTAAACATAAATATGCCTTTTTTAACAATTTGTTTTGGGATGAGTGTCAGGGTCATATCATGACAAAGAGAACGAATAACTGATGCATATAAACAAAGAATATAATTATCTATCAATCTATCTTCTATCTATCTATCTATCTATCTTTGCTAGGGTTAGTATATGTACATATGTATATATGTATATATATATGTATATATATATATATATATATATATATATATATATATATATATATATATATATATATATATGTATATATATATGTATATATATATATATATATATATATATATATATATATATATTATATATATATATGAAGAGTTTGTTTGCAAAAACCGATAAGTCCATATTTGCCAAATGGAGATATTTGCGATTAAAGGTCAAGAAAAATAAAGAGAATGATAAGAAAATTTTTGCCTCTTTTGACCATAACTTCAAAAATATACCTTTATATGTAGTGACTAATATATCATTTAAAAGGTATTATTTTGTACTTTATGACAGAGATCGTACATCAAAATCTTCAAAAATGGACTTATCGGTGTTTGCAAACAAACCCTTCATATATATATATATATATATGTATATATATATATATATATATATATATATATATATATATTCAGAAACAAAGAAATCTGTTCGGATAGACATGTGTCCCGCAGTCGTGGACCACTTCATTCCAAGCTTTCGATAGACAGATCCGCCCAGGCTGCGAAAAGCATTTCTGTTGTAATCTGTCGGGCAGCGCATCAACTCTAGCCAGCTCATTAGATTACCCTGAAAAACCAACATTGCCTGAAGCATTTTGCGACGTGTAAGTGACTCAAGTTCATTGTGACTTTTTTTTTCTTTTTCTCTCTTTTTTTTCTCTCTCTCTTTGTCTGCAGTGTAGCAAGCTTCCCCAAAAAAAAAAAAAAAAAAACATAGCCGACAAAGAAGAGGACACGAAAAAGAAAAGAAAAAAAGATAAGAAAATGAAGGAAAAGACAAAAAAAATGAAGAACTGGATGCCGAGAGGAAAAGACGAGCAAATGATATAAAAGAGAAAACAAAAACAAAAGTAGAAAGAATAGAAGGTGATGAGACAAAACGAGGATTAATGAATGGAGAACCTAATCGACGAAGCACCTCTGAACTGACGCAAGTGTCACGATTGAGGAAAACGGAGCTGATAAAGATATATCCCTTTGCTGCTGAAAAAGAAATAAGCAATAAATGTAAGAAACAAGGCATCGGAAATCCGATTCGCCGTTTGGCCTGATCTCTTCTTTCCTTTCCAAGTTTGTAATGACATTATTATTATTATTATTATTTTTTAATCCAGCGTGACTTGCTGAAACGTATTACTCCTGGTAGCGTCATCCCCCCCCCCCGCGTGTGAAAATATCACTGACCATTTCTGAAAGCTCCAAAGTTGTTTCCATGGCAACTGGCTCTGAGAGGAGCATGTCATCCCTCTACTGCAACTCCGGATTGGGAGATTTTCGTGGTCACGTGACCACTCGTCGAGAACATCTTCAGCAAGCTCTAAAGATATCAGGCGCAAATGTTAGCAACTGTTGTTCTGTCGACTCCGGAAGTTTTAAGCTAGGGCGGCGAGTTGGCTCAGTCGGTAGCACTTCTGCCTTCAACCCAAACGACCGGGGTTCGATACCCGAGTCTCACTGAGCAATGTTGTGTGTAATCATACTGTCCCCTCTAGCAAGAGGCAAAACACTCTGTCCCTCGGATAGGACAGAAAATGGAGGTCCCGTGTGTGAGAGAGTCACTACTCATGCTCGAAAAAGATCCAGCTTCATTCATTCTTTGCAAATAGCTGGGTGTTTAACTCGGTGAAGTGGTTCCGCCTCACATCCAACTGGGACCCCATTGAAGAGCAGCTTAGTGTAGCTGAATATGGGCTATCCAAGCCATCTTCTAAGATGGAAATGAACAAACAAACAAACAAACAAACAAAGGAACAAAAAAAAAAACCCATTCTACCTGACGACCTGGCGAGATACTTCATCTTGTCAAGTCGATATAATATTCATATCATGTCGACATGACGACAATATTGTATCTCGCCAAGCTGACTTCCCTAAAAGTGTGTGTGGACATGGCGATATACATTATCTTGCCAAGTGCACTTCCAAAAAAAAGTGTATCTCGACATGGCGACATATACATTATCTTGCAGAGTCGACTTGTCGCCATGTCGAAATACCATTTTAGGGAAGTCGACTTTAGCCCTTTTTACACTTGTGTTTCTTAACCCCGTACTTTCTCTGACCCAGGACTATCGTTAGTCCCGTACCATTTTTTTTTTCAGCTTTTTACACTCGCCTATAAATTTCGTACTAAACTCTTGTCCTGGGCTAAGGAGAAAAATGACCTTTTTACACTCGTATTTCTTAGTCCCGTACTTTCCAAACCACTTGAATATTCATGATTACGCTGTGCACTGTACATGTACACGTACGCACCGGCAGCACTTGATTACCTCGTTTCTGATTGGTCAGTGGGGGTCGGACTTCGTCTCCGTCGCTTAGCCCCGGATTATTTTTTCGTTCTGTTTACACTCACTTGCTTGGCACCGCAATTGCGGTGCTAACCCTGCTATTTTGCAGGGCCAGATAGTACGGGATTATCGGTGGGGCTAGCCCACTTTGGCAAAAACAAGTGTAAACAGAAAGTGGGCTAAGGAAAGTCCGGTACCAACGGTGGGGCTAAGGCCCCCCTTAGCCCCACCGTTGGTACGGGACTAAGCAAAAATGTGCAAGTGTAAAAAGCCCTTTTGCGTGATTAGCTATGTCGCCATGTCGATTTATCAAAGTTGATATGTCGACATGGTAAGTAACATATCTTGACAAGTCGACAAGATAAGTCGATTTGAGAAGCTGACGTATCTCGCCATGTCGTCAGTAGAACGTAGTCGACGCTTCCATTATCATCATTACCACCATCCCGTTTATCGCTTACTGAGCAAATCATTTTGTTTAAGAAAAAGAAGAAGGACAACGGTAAAAAAAACAAAAAAACAACAACAACCCTAGAATAAACAAATCCAAATATACAAGGTCTGTCGTCTCTTTAGGGTTAATGAGTGTTCCAAACAGTAAACTCCCTAACTCGCCCCAAGGAGCCTCGCATTGCAGTATTGCCATGGATCAAAAAGTAATGAGCTACAGTCAGACCAGGTCGACTCTGCCAGACAGGACCTGGGAATATCGTGGCGTGAAACATTGATATATAATGCGATTTTTTTGTCTTTGTGCCATCGCTTGCCAAAAGTCGTCCTAGCAGACGACATGTGTTCAGAAAGTTTGAACATTCTGTCATGTGATGATTATGAGTATGATTTACGCACCATGCAAAAATGTGGCATGATCTTCGTCAAGCCAGACCTGAATCGGAGGGGTGGAGTTTGGTTGACTAAGATACTTGAAAACAAGATGATTAAAAGTTTAATCATTAGAGAAAAAGTGAAAAAAAAAAACAGAGACAGAAAAGAAAGAAACGAACGTTCTCCATTTCCCGAACAATCCAATCAGCTCGACTGATTTGTTCGCTGTCTTATGCAGATACACTGATTGGAACCATTCGATCTTACACGTATGTATACACCATGGACGTGGATTACGCACACTGCTATGACAGCGAGGGACAACAACGTGTGTACGTGACACTCAGGCTTAGAGTCAGAGTCTGAATCTGCCTCGGGCTTTGAACGTGATCTAACCTTATCATGTTCGTACTACATCAATGTTATAAGTGATGGATTAGGGTATATGAGGTCTGATAGTCAGCCTTATGGGATTACATCTCGTCATGTGTTTTGTGCAAGTGAAAGCCTTAAAAAAATTGATAAGAAAGTTCCTAAAAGTGCCATCGAATGACATTTCAATCATTATTATTAAACGTGGTCTGTTCCTTGGTTTTTCATGCATGCAGGGAGAAAGATAACTTGCAATGCTTTTCTTTAAGTCGATACCACATATTAAAGTTTCCCCACACATAAGAGCAAACTGTAACAACGTGGATAATTACATTAATTCTCCATATTATCTAAATGTCAGTGCCATTGCAATATTAGATATTTATCGTGTCCATCAACAAATGTGATCATTGCCATTATCGTTATCAAAATTCTCTTCATCAAAACGGAAGCATTGTCCGTAAATATCTGTGCGCGAAGGAGGGACGACAGAACTTTTTTTTTCTGAAGGGTGACCATCCCGCTCCATAAGGAAAACATGTCTTTATGGCTACTACCTCCAAAACGTTATACGGAGAAATGACTTTAGAGAGAATGAAAAAAGAAAGAAAGAAAAACTTCGCTCTCCCCTCTCGAAAAAAAAAATGCTGCGAATCGGCATTACTAACGAGCATCGAAGGAGAAAATAAACGCTTCATCGAGAAATGATTAGTGGGAACTAATGCAGTATTTTGCTTCTGCTTGGAGGCTAATGTGGGAGACGATGGTGATCACAATGTGTAGCGGTGGAAGACGGATAACTCCGCTTGCCGTTGCCGGCTGTGCCCGGGGAAGCAGGCACTGTTTCCCGTTACATGGATCAAACGAGGAAGCTAAACTTGTCACCTAGCGACAGAAAGAGAGGAGGGAGAAGAAGAAAACGACACAAAAGAAAAGAAAAGAAAAGAGAGGAGTGATTCAAATCTTAAAGGACAAGTTCACCTTCGTTAACATAAGGATTGAGAGAATGTAACAATATTAGTAGAACACATCATTGAAAGTTTGAGGAAAATCGGACAATCCCTTCAAAAGTTATGAATTTTTGAAGTTTTTGTGCAGTCACCGCTGGATGAGAAGACTACTGCAGTGTATGATGTCACATGTGTACAACAATATAAGGACAATATAAAGAGAATTAATTTTGAAAAAAGTACATATTCCCTTGACTCGTTACTGACATATGTTATGGGTAATATTATTCCCATTGTCTTTAGAAAGAGGCAAGTCAAGTGCTCTCTTATTATGCGAAAAAAAAGTGAAAATATGCTGAATTTTCTTTACATTTTCTTTATACTGTTGTACTCATATGACATCACGAGCCTTAGTAGTCTCCTCATCCAGCGGTTCCAACACAAAAATGTTAAAAATTCATAACTTTTGCATCGATTGTCCAATTTTCCTCAAACTTTCTCTGATGTGTTATACTAACATTGCTGCATTCTCTCAATCGTTATGTTTATGAAGGTGAACTTGTCCTTTAAAAGCTGGAAACATATAGGGATACAAAAAGGAACATAAACAAACACACCATCTTGAGCAGATTGCAGATGTATTTTTATGCGTGTGGAATAATGGTATTCTTCAACGAGCACTCCCACTCGATAGTCATTTTTGTTTGTAAAGTGAGGAAATGTAAAAAAAAAAACCAACAACAACACACAAACAAACAAACAAACAAAGAAAAACCAATCCATAATGTCTTCATAGCGTTATCGAGGTCATTTTTAGGTAATTTTTTAATGAGCTGAAAACTCTTTAAGTTTAACAAGTACTATTAAAATGAAGACTTAAGGGGAATTGTCCCCTCTCATTAAATTGGAATCAGCAAAGAGATCAAGGCAACCCTAAGAGAATACGTTTGAGGAAAATCAGACGATCCATTCAACATTTACACATTTGTAAACTTTAGGTTGATTCTATGTGCTGGTCCCTCCCAGTGGGATTTTACAACCAGTTGTGATATCAAACAATTATGATAAAGAGAACGAAAACGGATTCCACAAAAGTTCCTCTCTCTTTTTTTAAGGACACTGAGGGACCGTTTGCCCAAGCTCATCCAAAAGGCAGAGGGAATAGTCTGATTTGCTTGAAACGTCATAAAATCAGTTTGAGAAAATGTTTTTTCTTCAATTGGCCAATAATCACACGAAAATCATGAAAATTCTGAAATTTTAAACGAACCTCCCTGTTTTCTTCAAACCTCTTGGATATGTCACTAATACTCATATTGTAGACTCGTTTAATCTACTTATATGTTTTTTTTTGTTTTTTTTTTTTGGGGGGGGGACAAAATCCCTCTTGAACTTTTTTCTCTCTCCCCCCCCCCCACTTTTCCCTTTTTAAAGTAGTATACCTGTTGTCGCACATACACAGCTTCCTTCTCAAGGTAATGTGGTTTGGTGACGGGTACATTAGCTGATGTTCAGTCATACCGTGTCAGTTGAATCATTCGCGTCACGGTATGTTTCTCTCTCACATCGCCAAATCTCCAAGACAACAACAATATTGAACGAAGAAAACAGCAACAACAACAACGAAAGCAAATAACAAGGACAGGTAAAAAAAAAAATGTGTGCTTATCCCTCATGGAAGCAGTCGGTTGACACCTGGAAATCCTTCACCTCATCGTTGTTGTAGGCCCTCTAACTTTTACCCTTCGTGCGAGCGCAAGGTACGATGTAACCGAAAGCATTTCGGCACCAAACTTGTCAAACACTGTTAGTCGTCACTACACCACGTGAGGTGGCTCCGTCATCTGCCAACAGCTCACCGAAGGGTTTCACCAGCCACAAAAGATAACGAAAGCACACACTCACACACACACACAAAAAAAAAACAACAAACAAAACACGCACACACAATCAAATAATACAACAAACACACACACACACTTAAAAAAAAACAAACAAAAAAAAAAAAACAACCCACACGTAAACCGTTAGACGGGAAGATGACAATCTTTTTATCTAAAAGTGAATCTCAAACTTTGTTTTTATTGCTGTATTCGTCAACCTTCTTATGAAACATTGCGTGTCAAAAATCGACGGATAGGAAAAAAAAATAAAACACACGAAAACCCGCTTTTGTTATGATGAATCCAGGATCTAGGATTGTTTTTATTCATTATTGATTGCAATAATAATAATGGCAATGATGGCGACGATGACGACTGATGAAGACTGCGACGATGATGACGACAACGACGATGGTGATGATGAAGACGGCGACTATAACGATGATGGCGGTGACGACGATGGTGATGATGACGTCGACGGTGATGACGATGATCGACTTGATGATGATGATCACCAGCATAATGCTGTCGTAACAACAGATGACATACTTCATGCCTCGAGAGGTGTGATTGCTCCATGAAGAGACGTTGCTGTAGGACAGGTTCTCGGGATCGAGTCGTCAGGCCTGAGTCTAGACACAGACCTGAAAATCGCGCTACAAACGACAGAGAGAACTACAGTTGTATCTACCAGAATCTACATTCTGATGACCCAAACAGTTTGACACAAGAACACATCAAACAACAGGGTACCCTTCCGTTATCCTTATAATGAACTTACTATTTCAACTTTATCTCCGCACTTGAGGAAATCACGCGCTGTTCATTTTTGATCCACGTATTTAAACTTTCTGTCACGAAAGACCGGCGGAAGGGCATGGTGGATGGATAAATTTTATACGCTCGTCACCTCCAACGCTCAGGCAATCCCGATGGACTAGCTTGGAGCAGAGTGAGTGTCGATGTGCAGAAATTATCCAGGGATATGTAATGTTGTACCACAGCGCGTTGTGAGGGACTTCGACTATGGAGGTCCCATCATGCTCACAAAGCCGGGCACCATAAGATCAGGGAGGTAGGCCCTCCCTGATAAGACTTTATGTCTTTATGTCCCCAACGTCGTGCAGTTACGGGTTAACGGTTCCATTGACACGGTTAGAGGTGGGTGTATGGCTTTGTTCTTCTTATCAAGAACTATGTGTGAAAATGATAATAATCATTTCATCTTAACGTCCCTCCTTTGTTTATACTACTCGTACCCCATATTCAATCTGTTGTATGTTGGCTTGAATGATGATTGAATAGAAAAATTAGTTCTATCCTATTGAAAATGTCACGATAACATATCTATCAGACAATTTTTATTTTCTAACGCACACACTTAAAACACGCACACAATTCAAGACACGTACATTATAGACACAAATACACTCGCAGATACACCAACAAGTAAAATAATGATTACTAAGTCATACGTGGTGGCTTTGAGATGGGAGACATTCAGAAAAATCCCCGAAATAATCTGATCAAAGAGATCGCTGCAATCAGCAGTTTAGTGAAAGAAAATGCCATTTCGCTTAAGAGGACTGGCACGACATGTGTGTAATTGCTTTATGGCTGATGGTACCACCTGCAGAATTAAAGGAAACATCCTGACTTCGGACGTTATGAGCAGATTTTTGCCATGTTTCCAAAATGTAGATGCCCCAGAAGGTATCTCGGGTGTCTCTGAAAAAATGACGGCAGTCTGCACTCTTTCCTGAGTTGTGATAGGATGGGAAAGTGGGTTCAATCGAGGTGCATGGAATGAGATCAAGCGGAGTTATTTCTCAGTTGTCACTCTCGCAATTATGCAAGCGAATGTTCTGAACACTGAAATGCCAGACACCAGTGGGCCTTCAGTGGGAAGTTAGAGGACTATAGTTAATAATGGATGACACCTTTAACCCCAACCCCTACCCCACACCGTTCCCGACCAACCAAGCAACACTACCTCCGGTCATAGATTCCTCATTGGATTCGAATGATATCGGAAAACCAGGACGACCTTTAACTTCACAAAAGTGCGTCGCATGTCTGAAAATGTTTGGTGTACTCAAGAAATTGGGTCATTCAACGAAGAAAAACACATCAGCAGTGGCATAATGCATCTACAGTGCCCTGGCGTTCTAGCCCACCTCTCTCTCCCGAGACTGCACATCCTGACGGGGATAGGGAAGGGGGGGGGGGATCTCTAGAAAGGGATAGAGGTCCGCACCCCCGTGATGAGTTTACCAAAGTGCCACATGGAAAGTAAATATTGACTTATCTTATCAAGACGCGGATTTTGGTTGCATATCATGTTGAGTTGCGCGACATGGGTTCGCATCGATACCCTGTCCCCTTGCAGTAACGAAGTAGAGAAAAGATCCACAGCTGTATGTGCAGGCGACATGCCTTGATTGATGAGGTGCAAACAATGCTATCCTATAAAATCATTTTCCGGTTTTTTCGTTATGTTTTTTTTTTGTGTGTTCTCACCTTATACTTCCTCTTCATCATTATCTTCTTTTTGCCCTTTCTTCTTCTTTTACTTCTTCTTCCTCTTCTAACATACCGTAAAACGTCCATGGTTGTGCAACCCTACCCTTATATAGTGGCCTTCCTGTTGAAACAGCTACGCATCTCCCTTCGGTGGCCTCTATATACCCAGGGACCGACGCGGGGGCCTCCCAAAAGACACACTGAACATAACATGTACATCAGGAACCTGGCTTTCCACATGTCTGATTACATGTGACCAGTGAAGACCTTTTCCCACAGCAATCAGTGGACATGATACGGGAATTATGGCTTACTTGCAAAATACAAACAAGTCAAAGGGTTTCTTTGTTAATGTCTTCTCCACTACAAATCCTATTGTGAGTTATGCAACCTCCTTTTACAGCCCCTAAGAAACTTACGCTGACTATGGTATTCAAGTGCCATGATTAAATTTTACAATGCAGTTTCCCTGACTCAACACTGTGCTGCCTAAAGTTCCTGTACTTAGGGAAGACATGCTCATTACTCCACCCCTGGCATTTCGGCCTGTGAGAATCGAACAACTACATTCGACTGTTCGATCGCTGCCATGCTACCAGTTAGTCTTTGGGGCCTCCACCACAGGCAATAGCAGGTTAGAGTGCACATTGACGACATGACTGTGACTGAGGTAAGGCACAGTGTCATGGTATTATCGTGTTGTTGCTGTTGCCACCATCTTTTCTGGGCAACCTTGCGAGACTCTTTTTTTTTTGCTTGTTTGCTTGCTTGCTTGTTTATTTGTTTGTTTGTTTATTTGTTTTTTTTTCTCGAGTTGTTTCCCTGACGCTGTTCAGAAGGACCTCGAGACGTTGCTTATGACACGGGTGTTTGTAGGCTGGCTGGAGCCTGCCTTTACTGCTCCTGACCGGATGGAGTGGATGGGGTCTGTGGCGGACGTACCTCCTGGAATATTCCGTGTATTAGCGAAACAATGTCATTGTGTTATATGTTGCCTGAGTTGAAAGGGGGGGGGGGGGGGCTGCAGCCCCACCCTATTACCCCTCGTGTTCCGCTGCCCATGGCCCATACGTAATATCCAAGCGAAGATGGGTTAATAAGGGGATTGACTTTGACTTGTGCCACACTGTGTTTGTTGGGAACAAGATCACTTTCTTTGCAATCTTCGTCTTTTCCTGCTTGATTCGCCGTAAAGCGTGCTCAGAAAGTTGGACAGATCGCATTAGGTATTTCCTAAGCTGATAATATTCCATCAACCTACATGAAACTGATATCGCAAAGCTCATCTTAAGGGTACACTGGCAGGGGTGATAACGGTGAAATACAAAGCAGATGTTCAGCCGAGTCCGATGAGAAGGGGAGAAACGAGATGGGTGGGACGCTTGGATCAAGTCACTCCCTGGTAGTAGGTTCGGAGGCGATGTGGAAGATTTCGTCTCATACTTTTGGTTGATTCTTGGCGATGTTGATGTTGTCGTTGAAGGGGATGGAAGATGCGCGTGATTGATTCCTGTGGTAATTTTGCGAGCGTGGCGCAAACAGGAGTGGATAATGCCCGTTTTTAAGCAGCCTCATGATGGAGTAAAGAGCCCGGGGTAAGAACAGAAACGAATTAGGTGATTATAATCCGGGGTGCGTCGTGAACTGGTTTAATTTTATTCTTGATTGATTGCCGTACGCTGCATAAACCGTGACCTTCAGCGATTTCCTGGTCCACAAATGCATTCCCTCTCAGCCACATTTAGTTTAGTTTTGTTTTGTTTTGTTTCGACACAGTTTCCCATTCACCGTTTAGTTGTTCTATAGAAGTGAACTGACGACGGAGACGAAAAATAGAACATAGAATGAGCAGAGGAATAATCCGAGTCACAAAATCGCAAGTGGTTGGACGCAGTAAAGAAGAATTAAGAAGGAAAAGGAAGTTAAAGACTTCCTGTTCCCTCTCTCAAGCCTCGACAATTTTCCCTGTCTCTCCCCCCCCCCCCTCTACCCCCCTCTCTCGGCCTCCCCTCTTCATCCCCTCTTCATTTCTTCCACATTTGTTATTAACCCTTCTGTACCAATGAGTCAAGTGTGCACACATATCACACACATTTGCCTATTATGATTCATTATGGCCAAAAAATAATGTGGCACGTGGGGGTTAAACAAGTTTCGCTTCTCCTACAGTTTTAAAGATCCATTTTCATTTCAATCTTACCCGTCATGGTGATATACTCCGGGGAAGTTACGGACAATGAAGACTACAAATTCTTTTGGGGGAAAAAAGGATCTGTCGTGTATACAAAGGTTTAGATACCAATAACACGAATAACATCATTTCTATTGCTAAGAACAAAATTTAATTTCTATTAGACGGTGTCTCCTGCACACCCTCACCGTATGTTAAACGTCGAAGACGGTTATCTTTTTTCCTCTTAAAGGGATTGTATAGTATTGGTGAAGATGAAAATTGGGATTTTAACTTTTTGCAAGATACCCAGAAACCACCTATGGAATAGTACGGAGGATACCATTCCAAGAGAAATTCAAAGTTTGTTGATGAAAATCAGTTTTTGAATGGCTGAGGCATCCAAAAACAGAGTAAAACAAGCGATCATAATTAAAAGATGTTTCCCACCTTTCATTAGGATCGCTCTTTTTGGATATCTTAGCCATTTCGAAATCAATTTTCATCAAATAAACCCTGAATTCTTCTTGAAATTACATGTTCGTTCACATTTCATAACAGGTTTTTTATTATATTACACACACAAAAAAATATAGAAACCTGAACACAGGTCTCAATCGAAACTGTACGTTCCCTTTTACTGTTTCTGGTGTTTGGCAAATATTTTATTTCTGTGGCAGCATATGATGTGTTTGTGTTGTGTTTTTTCTATTTTTTTGTTATCAAATGAAACGACATTGTTATATATCATCGCAAAGCTCAAAAACCATGATAATTCGTAACCAAACCAGGAAGAAGTCATTGAAATCTCCCTCTACGATGATCATCCCACGTCCCCTTTTACATCAGATATTTGCGCTAATAAAGCGATGATATGGTTTTGGTTGAGATGGGGATTTAAGTTTTAACTTTTGTAAGAAAATTAGAAACCTCTTTTCATATGAAATCTTAAAAAGCATATACTTCTAAGAGGAAGTTAAACTTTATTTGATGATATTTTTTTTTTTTGAAATGGATTAGATATCCAAAAAAAAAAAACGCAAAACGAAGTGTTCCTAATATAAGGTGGGTTCCACTGTTCATTAGGACCTATTAGTTTTTGGATATCTCAACCGTCTCTAAACCAATTTTCTTCAAACAAACCTTTATTTCCTCTTAAAATCGTAAGCTCTTTGATATTACATATATAATAAGTTTCTAAGTATCTTTCAAAAATTAAAACTTGAATCCCCATCCCAACCAAAACTGTATCACCGCTTTAAGCAGAACATATGATCAAATGATGAAATGACATAATTCATAAAGTCATATACGACAGTAGCAGGGGAGACACATTTTAAAAGCATTATGCCGGCATAGTCCTTTTCCCTCACCGACAAAAGGGAAGACGAAAGAACCGGGGGAGAAAGGAAGGATGATGAATTATGCCAGTTTACTTCTACAGATTGTTACAACCGATTGTGAGAGCGCCAAAAGGTGGAGTAGAGAGGTTGAAATATGCAATGCTCTGTAAAACATCCTTAATATCAATTAAGGATACACATGTTCGAAAGCATAATCGGAAAATCGATGTTCGGTGACTTTAAAAAGGAATTTTACGATCTGTATCTGTCCATGATTTGATTTTTTCCGAACGGTCACTAAGGGATAATTAAATGCTAATGAGCTCGCTACCGCTTGAGGAACAACTTCGAGTACCCCAAAATTGGCCCCAAAGGATCATGCAATGCTGATATGAAGCTGTCCTCGCGGGAACGAGCACACTGTCAGGCACTAACAGACTCGAACGAGAGACCTCAAGACCGAGAGCCCGCGGTCATATCCACTGGACCATGGAGACCGGCTTCTTGTTTCATGCCTTCATTATAAAGCCAGGTAGTTTGTAGCCTTTTGTCAAGGCCCTCTCGCTATAGTATGATGGCTGTATCATTCACTCATTCATTCATTCATTCATTCATTCATTCATTCATTCATTCATTCATTCATTTATGTATGTATGTATGTATTGATTGATTGATTGATTGATTGATTGATTGATTGATTGATTCATTCATTCATTCATTCATTCATTCATATCCATTTTCAATAATTTTCAAACAAAATACCTGTATGACCAACAAACAAGGAAATAACAGTACATTCCTCTCAACATGATGACGTAATAATTATGTATATTTCATTTTCATTTCATTTCAGTTTATTTCATATTCTAGAAATAAATCTCGTATAAAAAACTGGAAATGAAAATGGGGGGGGGGGGGGGTTGTGATAAAGCAAACAAGTATGATGCGCAGCCCCTTCAACTACAGTACATTACCGCGACACATTCACCGTATATATTATGTATCGTTTGTCGTAGTAGAAGAGAAGCATGTTTCAAAAGCATTATTCCGGTATTCCTTTTCGTCTCACCGAAACAAAAGAAGACTACAGAACCGGGGAAAAAAGGAGGACGATAAAACTATGTCAGTTCACTTCTACGGATTGTTGCAACCCATTATGAGGGCCCGAAAAGTAGCGGTAAAACAAAGAATGGACAAAAAATCAAATACACAGAAAAAACATCCTCGATTTCAATCAAGAATACGCATGTGCGAGATCTCTACATTGGACGAAACGCCCACTTTTCCATACGATTGCGACATCGCAATAGATACAGTAAAGGAGCTACAGGCAGGGGAAAAGAAGAAAGAAGAACGGAGATAGGAAGGAGGAGGTGGGAGGAGGGAGAATGGGGTGAACAGAGAGATAGAAGAGAGAACAGGCTCTGGGTCTGATGGGAAATGATGATGATTAACAGAGTAGGAAAGAGAGGACATGACAGTGAAAAGTGATCATCTCACCCCGAGTTCGCAGTGGGTTTAGCGGGCTCGGCTTTGACAATCGCTTCGCTTTGTGGCGGCGGGGGGATTCGAACAACCGCCTATTGTCACCCAGTGTGCTGGTGTGAAGGGGTGAGGAGCCGTGCGCGCACGAATCCCCGCGACCTGTTGCACCCCGCGCCACCAGAAGATAGATGCATCAACCCAAATTTGCTTCTCCACGTGTTTTAGAAAGTTGGTTCTTTCTCTCCTTTGTCACTCTCTCCCCATCTCTCCCCTTTTAACATGGTTTTCATTACATTCTCTCACTCATGTCATTCCCATTATTTGGTCATCACCCTCACTGCAGACCCCGATTCATGATATCAAGCGAATTGAATTACAACACTTTTTATCACTCACATAAAACAAACATACCAACAAAAGTGATATCTATTTTCGTCTCTTGGCAAAGCTTCTCTTATTTAATGAGATGTTTATCCGCAGAATCTTGGATTCAATAGAAAAGCAGCGATGTGCTGTGTTTGTAAGAAGAAACCGTATCCCTCTTTATGGTGCACTGTACTGCAGCACCCTTACAAAGTCATCACAATTTGCAAAAGGCGGTCTGACGAGACAGCGACCGGTTGGGTCATCAAGGTATCCATATAGAAGCCGCGTTGAACGTCATACTTTACGTAATATCACGCAATACATTTATGGTCTTTCGTATCATTCGTGTGACAGTAAGTGTTCTCCAAGACTTACGGGCCTGAAATTGAAATGACAGAATGAGTTTGGTATTACTAATTGTTTTACCTCACTTTGTCATCTGCAAATGGTATTGCACGAAAAGCGGCATTGCGGAATATTGGATACGAACCGCTAATGATATTAACAAGTAGTTAGAGGTTAACCCCTAGTTGAGTGAAGTACGTCGTCTTTGTAGGTCCTGGCACATCGTATCCACACTTTGTGATGAAATTTCACCGCATTCTAAAACTAGTTCACACTCTTTTGATTGATGATTTTTGAATCATAATGCAAGTGAGTTCATGGGGTTTAAAGCTGGGGGGGGGGGGGATAAAAAATGGAAGGGTGAATGTCAACTCTTCCTTGTTCTATCTTTGCAGTCAAGCTCTGCCTATGACATATAAATAAAAAAAGTTCTGCCTATGAAGATGGTCCTGCATCTCCAATTATTTTTTTTCCAAGACTTTATTGGAAATATTATATCTACTAGTGTACCTTCAATTTGATATTGATTCATATTTTTACTTTATGATACGTTTTCCTAAGATTGTATTACATAATGTATGTAAAAGATTGCTGGATATAACTTATTATAATCATAACGACGCGTCGCGTCTCGACGGTTTGTTAAATTTTGTTATAAAACAAAATAGAATGCAAACTTAATTGAACTGTACTAAAGTGAATAAAACATGTTGATTTTCAAAGTCACCTTAGTTTACGCATTTTTTCTTCTTTAAAATTCTGATGTACATTTTATCCCCATCTTTATACAAAATTACAATCTGCTGTCTTCCACGTTTAGTCTTTTCTGGATTTGTAAGACATGCTCGATTCAAATCCAAAGGGCTATGAAACTGCAAGAGTCCGTACGTGTCATTATAATCGAGACTCATTTATGAAAAAATCACAAAAAAATCCGCAGTGGGCCTCTTGCAACTTTGAAAAACAGCTAACCAACCAACCAGGCACACAAACAGACAAACAAAATAAACGAAAATAACAATAACAACGCAGACAGACAGACAGACAGACAGACACACACACACACACACACACACACACACACACACACACACACACACACACACACACATACCCCATGCACGAAACCATAAAAGGGAAATTCTCATGAAATATGATACCGTTGTTTGTTTGTTTGTTTAGGGAAGAGAACGACATTCTTGAGAAAATGCATGGAATTCATATTATAAAACATTCGATACTGTTGGCCATGGAGTAAGAATCCATAAACCCAATTCTTGCGGTATGTGCAAGGACAAGCCCTGCTCTTGTGCACAAATCACTGGTATAACTGTAAACAACATGTGCGGCATTCAAATACAAGCATGAACATTAAATGCGTATAGCGTTAAATATTATGAGGCATATCTCAAGGTTCTTTTTATCAAATATCATTTCGAACAGAAATAACATAATAGAGCCCTCTCCACTTCGCAGTGCTGTTTGTTAGTTTTTAATGCAAGTAACAGTTCTACACGTACTGGTATAAGAATCTCCATTTCCTATCTGAATTGTGAATCATTTTAGATATCTCATTATTCAAATCTAGTACATAAGCATTAAATGAAAATAAGACAAACCTTATTCATATCAGAAAAACTGCTTCGCAAGAAACAACATGAAGCATAACGATGAATTCCTTCTTAAAGGGATGGTACAGTATTGGTGGAGACCGAGAATTGGACTTTTAACTTTTTGCGAGATACCAAGAAAACACTTATGAAATAGTATAGAGCATACCATTTTAAGAGGAATTCAAAGTTTATTTGATGAAAATCGGGTTTGGAATGACTCAAACATCCAAAAAAAAAAAAAGTAAGACAAAGCGATAGTAATAAAACGTGGGTCCCACACTTTTTTACAATCGCCCTGTTTTGGATATCTCAGCCATTTCAAAACAAATTTTCACCAAATAAGTGTTGAATTCCTCATGGAATTACATGCTCTTTCATATCTCATAGGAGGTTTCTCATTATCACACACACACACACACAAAAAAAAAAAATGTTAGAAACCTGAAATTAGGTCTCAACCAAAACTATACAATCCCTTTAATCCTGTGCATGTCATTCCATTGCGTATGTGTATGTGAAATTTGTGCACCTACCCGTTGCCACGGATAGGGCTAATGACTATTGTATCGAAGAACAAATTCAACTTTTGATACCAACAGTCGATTCTCAAACATGAAAAAAAAGAAAAAACACACACACACAACTGTGTCTTTTGTGTTGCGCTTTCACATTTATAAATTCATAAAACTTTCACATGAAGTCAAATGTACAACAACCTCATCTAATTCTAGACTAAAATATTAATTACAAACCAATGATTTATCGCATTTCCCTGACGAGTATGTGCACACTATATTGCCCTACTTTGGCAAAAGGAAGCAAGTGACATTTTTATGAATATTAATTTTTTTTTTTTTTGATTTGGCATATTTGAGGCATTCTCTATTTAACTGAAAAATCCAGAAGTTACAATTTTGGCCCATTTTGAGATATTCAGTTGGCACAAGGAAGCAAGTGCACAAAATTGCATGAAAAAATGGCAAAAGGAAGCAAGTTACAATTTCATGATATGATTGTCACTTGCTTCCCTTTGCCAAATCATTTATAGTTACCCACAATCTAAAATGCTTTGGCAAAAGGGAGCAAGTAACATGCGTATGATATGATTGTCACTTGCTTCCTTTTGTCAATTTTTTTTAATGTTTGCTACAAATCCATAATACTTTGGCAAAAGGAAGCGAGTAACATTCTCATGATATGATTGTCACTTGCTTCTTTTTTTCCAGATTGTTTCATGTTTGCTAAAAATCTGAAATACTTTGGCAAAAGGGAGCAAATTACAACCTCATTGACACTTGCTTTCTTTTGCCAAATTATTTATATTTGCACTCAATCTAAAATACTTCGGCAAAAGGAAGCAAGTGACATCCCTGTGATATGATTGTCATTTGCCTCCTTTTGCCAATTTTTTATGTTTGGTACAAATCTACAATACTTTGGCAAAAGGAAGCAAGATACATACTCATGATATGATTGTCACATGCTTCCTTTTGCCAGATTTTTCATGTTTGCGACAAATCTATAATACTTTGGCAAAAGGAAACAAGTTACATAATAATGAGTTTCTATGGGAATATCAAAATTCTTCGAATTGTCATAAATGCATTACCATATGACTTGCACGAATACCGAAATTATTTCTCATTACAAATTTCCTTGTAATGATTTCCTTGTAAAGCGCCTTGAGCGCCTTAATTATGGAATTTTGACGTGGGGAAATGCAATTCACTCATTACTAGATTCCCTTCTCCGTATTCAAAAGCGTGCAATAAGAATCATAAACCACGCCGGATATTTTGCCCATACAAATTGTTTTTTCCATCAAAACAGAATTCTGAAAATTCCAGACCTATTTTATTACAATCTCGGAATTTTCATGTATAAACTAACAACTAATGAATTACCATCTGTTTTTATCCACATGTTCAAAAGGAATCGTTCTATCCACTGTTATCCCACTCGCCAGAGTGACGCCTATCACCTTCCCCGTACTCGCACTATTTTTGCAAAGAAAACAATTATATTTACTGGACCCAGATATTGGAATGATCTCCCTCTAGATATCACTTCTTCCTTATCTTTATTCACCTTCAAACGCAAATTAAAACAGTTATTACTTAGTGGATACACACTACCAAGTTTTTAGCAACCCTTTTATGCTCCCAGTCTTTTGTCCTTGTCCGCAGCACCAAGTCATTCAAGTTATTTCATGGTACCGATACATCTTTTAATAATATAGCATTTTTGTTATTCAAACACTGCGAGATTTGTATGCAGTCTGGATTGTGCGATATCTATGTGGTTCATTAGTTTATTACTCATCGATTTTTTGTACTTGTGTAATTTTAGTTGGTCAAGACAAACATATCCGTTCTCCGTGTAAAATTATATGCCTATGAACTCGGGAACCTACAGTTTTACAAGCTTTAAAGCTTTTATGTAGGCCCCATCATATTTCTTATACTTACTAGTGACATTTTCACACAATATGACCTTGTACATTTGTGTCAAGTATATTTTCTTTTTCTTTTCTTCTACGATCAAAAGACATGATTGTATATATTTTGTATTCTTGTTTTGTTGTCAATAATTTTGTAATGTCATCATTGAGAAATGGAAATATGAAATAAATTTGAACTTTGAACTTTGAACTTTGAGTGTCTTTTTCAGGTAGAAATGTGCGCTTTATAAGAGTCTCACTATTATTATTATTATCATTGTTGAAGGGCCTACCCAAAAATATGTTTTCTTCATTGTAGCATTCGTTCTCAATGTCACTTGCTTCCTTTTGCCAAAGTGGGGCAGTATACTTAAGTATAGTGTGGATGTACAAGATGCAACCCACCTACATCAGGCTCTTACTGCCTAGATGGAGGGTTCCCGTTCTTCCTCTTTTAAGTATGATTATATTATTTCCCATGTCTCTGTTTCTTTGTGTGTGTGTTTTGTTATATAGGGTGCAGTGTTGTTGCGGAATTGACAATACGTACACACTTTATTAGCTTGAATGGGGGTATCATCTTATACATTAGTATTGATACCGATACACTTATACATCTGCACCATTATACCGTCAATATAAGTCGTACACATGCAGGACAGCAGGGGGAAGACGTCCAACTGAGAGATGATCATACTGTTCTTGTGTGTTTGTGTGGGTGAGATATCTGTATCATTGCCTTCATCTGACGGGGCATCTTTTTTATGCAAATGTAACAGTGCAAGATATTGTGTTCATCATTTTCTCATTTTTGTTTTCTGCCACTTCATAATATGACATAATAGTATTATACATCCTGGTTCGCTATAGGTTTGGAATGGCGATTATGCAAAGCAATTTAAAACTATCACATCCATGTATAGTCGCAAACCTTAGCTACACCTTATACTTGCACATGCAATGCTTCGTGGTGTAATTGTATTTTACTCTGCCACACATACAGCATCCACACAAGCATCCTCACACAAAATCAATGATCCACCTACTCCATCGAAATCACACATTCAAACACTCACATTCTCATAAGGAAAGAAAGAGTGAAAGAATAGTTTATCATCGCCAGTAAATTACTTTTCTTTTTCTCCCCCCCCCCTTTCAGAATGCGTAAGTTGTCCTCAATAAATAAATGATATGATAACATCATAGTTTAGTCATGATTTGTTTGTGTCGCCACACTCTGTTATTCATGATGGGCTGCTCTTTTGCTTCCCCTTTTTAATTACTGGTATTTCTTTTTTTAAAAAAAATGCGATTCCATTTTTTTTAATATGCTAATGTTAATCATTGATAGTGGTCACTGCGTTTTCAAATGTAGATCTACTCTCTTTTCCTCTGAATGCTTCTTTTGTAGTGTGTGTGTGTGTGTGTGTGTGTGTGTGTTATTTACCTGGGGAAAGTCAATAGACATAAAACCAGTGAGCACCAGAACAACTGAAATAATCATGATTATATATATATATATATATATATATATATATATATGAAGGGTTTGTTTGCAAAAACCGATAAGTCCATTTTTGAAGCTTTTGAAGTACGATCTCTGTCATAAAGTACAAAATAATACCTTTTAAATGATATATTGGTCACTACATATAAAGATATATTTTTGAAGTTATGGTCAAAAGAAGCAAAAACTTTCTTATTATTCTCTTTATTTTTCTTGACCTTTAATGGCAAATATCTCCATTTGGCAAATATGGACTTATCGGTTTTTGCAAACAAACTCTTCATATATATACCTATATATGTGTGTGTGGATATATATATATATATATATATATATATATATATATATATATATATATTCATACCTATATATGTGTGTGTGGATGTATATATATATATATATATATATATATATATATATAGAGAGAGAGAGAGAGAGAGAGAGAGAGAGAGAGACAGAGAGAGAGAGAGAGAGAGAAAGACTTTTATTTTTGCTCGATACAACAGCGAGGACACCAGGTACTGTGTCCATTATTCAAGCTGTTTTTGAAATTAGCAGTACTATAATCATCATTATTATCATTATCATTAAATCCGTGGTCGCTAGCGCGCCAGAATAAACATAATCACTTCTCGAAATAACGGAACGTTCAATGTCATGAGCACATACACAGTGTGAAAAGCACATATGGCGAGAGAATCAGGACAAGTTTTCAATCGCGCTGTAATAAGTGAAAGTGATTTGAAAGGGACGTTGCTCAAACTGGTATTCAATGCAAGGTTGTTGCTGTTGTTGTTTTCTTTTTTCTAAATCAACAGCAGAGCTTGGTAAATGTCTTTTTCTATTTGTGTGTTGCGTCTCCGCAGGAAAACCCAATTTGAATTAGGGTAATTACCTCGAAGCGTGCTTTAATATTTCACGCTATTATTCTGAGTAAAAAAAAATAAAATGAAATAAAAATAAAAAAAATATCCCTTATGGTTGCCAGAGCAGCACTCGCCATTGCAAGTAAGGCCTTCATTATCGTTTGATCTATCAGAGTAGGCTGAACATGGTCTTTGTGGAACAATAAAGTGGTTGAAATGATTAGGTGTTATATTTTGACTTAACAGCATGGGGTAAGGGTCCAATACATGCATGTCTGTGTGTGAGTGTGCAATAGGCCGCGTGAATATAAGGCCTGTGTGGCGGTGGCTTCAACCATTATGTTGGCTGATAATGGCGCGGAAATACACTTGACAGTGCTTGATGTAAATTTCACCTGAATCGAAAAGGCCAGTCTACGTTAATCCATTTCATACTGATTTGTGAAATGCCCATGGACTTGATACGCAGGCCACCAGGTTCCAGTACGGAACGGGTTAAGGATGACAGTAAGGATTGCAGTAAGGTTAAGTCTCCTTATAAGAAGGCATTAGAGTGAAGTTAGATTAGAGAGAAGAGTTAAAGTTTACAACAATAGTTGGCTAGGTTACGATTACAATGTCATTAAAGGGATCGCATAGTTTTGGTTGAGACCTAACTTCAGGTTTCTAACATTCTTTGGTGAGATAACGAGAAACCTCTCATGAAAATATGACAGAGTATGTGATTCCAAAAAGGAATTCACCATTTACTTGAAGAAAATTGGTTTGGAAATGGCTGAGATATCCGAAACAGAGTGATCCTAATAAAAGGTGGGACCCACCTTTTATTACGGTCTCTTTGTTTTATTTTGTTTTTGGATGTCCCAGTCATTCCAAAATCGATTTTCATAAAATAAACTGTGAATTCCTCTTAGAATGATATACTCTGTATTATATACCTCATAAGTGAGATTCGTGTCACTGATTGGTCAAAAGTATATCACGTGACAAGGTGTAGTTCCGTCTATCTTGCCTTAGGGTTTTCATGGAAGTGATAGTAAGGCAAAACCCTCGTGATAGAAAGGCAAAACCCTCGTGATAGTAAGTCAAAACCCTCGTGATAGAATTCGTAAACCCTCCACGACTTTTGTACACATAAGTACAAAAGTACAAAAGTACATAAGTACAAAGTACATAAGTACAAAAGCACATAAGTTCAGTTTCCCGCAATCTTTGTAGTTGTAAGTTTTTCACCCCCTTTACTTCCCCTCTTTCCCACTTTTCCCTCAGAGGTGCCCACATGTTACAAGCATAGTCTTTTGAGTGGGTACCTCCACTTTTTTTTTTTCACAGAGTGTATAAATAGAGTGTATGTTTCTTTTTGTTACAAACATAAGGACATGAGCATGTTGTTATCCCTGTCTGACAATGTATATATGTATGTATGTATATAATCAACGACTCGCATGCCAAATGTATCATATTGTTGTTTTTTTGTACATTCTGTTGGAAAAAGAGTGAAAATAAAGTTTGAATTTGAATTTGAAAAGTACACTAGACTTCGCGCGCGGTGTCCGCAGGCCCCCTCCAAGGACGTTCACTACGCGCATCGTATACAACACATTACACACATGTATGCACAATCATCGCACTGTACTAGCGCACAGCAGGCATGTTTCAACATGGCATGGTGATCGAGCGCTCACCTCCGTGATTTGAAGTGAGTTGAATCAAAGATCGTACACTTTGTTTTCAGGATTTCTTAGGATCCCGAAGCAGAGACAAGTCTCAGCATGTTGGAAATTTTGAATTAAAACACGAGCGACGGGAAACTGGATGTACATTGTAATCTTCTTCCAAGATTTTATGCAGGAGCTCGCCGAAGGCCTTGTGACTTACCGTCAGTATGTGCGTACTGGGTAGTCTACGAAATGCACGAAAATCATGCAAGCGAGCGCTGTGGCCTGGTTTTAGGGCTAACGTTAGGCCTAACAGTTAGAATTTACTTCGGTTTTTGCCTAGCCCTAGATCTTGCTTAAGTCTTTAACGATGAGGTATATAAAACAAATATTAACTGCTCTATATTCGGATGATGGTGGAAATTATCACTCCCTCGGTGCTTTTCATACCGACCCTTCCATCACCCCTCGGCTAACTCCTCGGGGTGATAGAGGGGTCGGTATGAAAAGCACCTTGGGAATGATAATTTCCACCATCATCCTCATGAGCAGTCAATATTTGTATACTATTTTATGGATGATTTTTTGATATCTAGCAAAAAGTTAAAAGCCCAATCCTCATTTCCACCAATACTATACCCTCCCTTTAAAAGTGGTAAATAATAACAAAATCACTTCCGCTTTGTATAATCAGA
Organism: Diadema setosum; assembly: GCF_964275005.1. Taxonomy (NCBI): domain Eukaryota; kingdom Metazoa; phylum Echinodermata; class Echinoidea; order Diadematoida; family Diadematidae; genus Diadema; species Diadema setosum. The sequence goes on from NC_092697.1 coordinate 4,278,698, forward strand.
CATACGCCTCTTATTATTGTTTGTTTATGACTCACTTACCCTCCAAAGAATTTACAATTACCCGGGACTTTGAATTAATGTTACAATATGCGTTACAATTCTTTGAATGAACCTGCGATTTTTATATTGCGCTGTAGTTCATATAGCATATATGTGTGTTTTTTTTTAAAGTTCCCTCCATATTCTTTGCAATTATACCATTTTGATTTGCATTGCTTCCACGAATATCAGTATACTAGTATTTGCATAATGATAATGTGTATGATTGTATTGGTGTGTATAATCATGGACATTTATTCATAATATGGTTGTTTGATATTAATTAAATGAATATCACACAACCATGTATGAATGAAAGTTAAATTTCCATGTGCGTATAATTCGTTTTTACTTTATTGTACTATCCCAATATGCCTTTTTACCCTCTTATGCAAATAATTGTTGAAGAGTTTGTTTGCAAAAACCGATAAGTCCATATTTGCCAAATGAAGATATTTGCGATTAAAGGTCAAGAAAAATAAAGAGAATAATAAGACAATTTTTGCTTCTTTAGACCATAATTTTAAAAATGTACCTTTATATGTAGTGACCAATATATCATTTAAAAGGTATTATTTTGTACTTTATGACAGAGACCGTACTTCAAAATCTTCAAAAATGGACTTATCGGTTTTTGCAAACAAACCCTTCTGTTGTTACTTCGTTATATTTTTTTTTTTATCATTTGGATATGGAATATAAATGGAGTGGAAATGAGATATGTATGTTAACCTTTGATTTCCATATAAAGTGTGTTTTTTTTTTTCACCTCCTTCCCAGTCAGCATCAGCATCACAATTGTAATTAGCATCATTACCACGCATTTAACCTTCGAGCATTTTTTTTTTATTATTATTAAACATTTCAACCCTTATTCATATAATCATTTTGAAAGGAGCCTATGGGCGTAAAGCGTATATTATGACTGATCATAACAATCATGTTTTATTCATTAATCTGATCTTTTTTTTTCATTGTGTATGTGAGTGTGTGTGTGTGTGTGTGTGCTCGATTTGATATATTCTCTCAAACTCGAGAGCCAAATCACAGTTGAACATTTATTGAGAATACCAACTTGCCCCGAGCTCCGACGGGGTAATTCAATCCAATTAATCATCGTTAAGGAGATGACAACACCGAAGGTAATGATAGCATAATCTTCGGCTGCAATTCAAATCTAATTTACACTGATACTGCTTGAACAATGGTGTCACATTTTGGTGTGTCACTGGGGCAAAAGATGATGTTCGTCATTTAAAAAGGTAAATTATACAAAACTGTCGTTTGTTTTAGGCCCTTCTCCTTCTTCCTCGTTTGGTTGATATAGTCTGTCAGCGATGTAATGTTTGCCCCTAGCGAACCGGAAACGGCACTGCACACACTATGTATATTCGAATCTGTATTCATTGAGACCGTAATCAAACGAGACAATGAAACAAAGTCATTAAAATGCGATTTTACTTTTCTCGTTATACCAAACACGCAGAACAGGCCATCGCATTATCAAACATCAACTCACTGTCGTTTTTCAACTGAAACATAATTACTCATTAACTCGAGCTACGCATAGTTTATGAAAAAGTTACTTGTAACCATGGTAACAGGGGAGTAGAAAATTAGATGCTTTTGATCAGCAACATACACACCCAACAGTGGGAGCATAATCCTTTCTGTACATAAGTTATTTGACGTCAGCATGAAAATAGATATGCTAATGAAGAAACAGAGTGAGGGGGAGATTTCATTAGTAAACCCTAGTTTGTATGATAAATGCCTTAAACCATGGAGGTTCAACATAAGCAGATTCGTCCCGTATAGGTGCCCACGAGAACCTTTTTCAATTAAAATGGTGCTCGCTCATGAGTACCATTTTAAAGGTGCCTATATAGGCATCTTTTTGACTAACATGATCAAAAGGTGCTCAGATCCTCTATATGTAAGGGTGCTCATGATCACCCTTTGCAACAAACTCAGTGGTGCTGATATCGGCACCATTCGAAAGGTACGTGTACGCATGAGCAATGTTCTAATGGGCATCTGTCTCACGAGCTCCAAGCAAAGGTGTCGCTATTGTGACAGTGCTGAGAACCATTTAATGGTGCGAACTTGTTGTTGTTGTTGTTGTTGTTCTTAGAGTGAGGGGTTTGACAATGGAATAGCGAAAAAGAGGGGGTACGTGGGGAGAAAGTATAACAGAAAGTGATATATAGGGAAAAAGAAAGAAAGAGAGGGGAAGAAATAATGAAAGGAGATATCTCGAGCCGTGGAGGCATAGTGGATTATACTTCGGAGTCTCAATCGTGGGGTCCCTGAAGTGGTTCGAGTCTCCTAACAGCAGCTGTCGTGCCCGTAGGCCAAGCACACTATCCACAGCACGAATCCCTTTGGATGGGACTAAACGATATATATCTCGCTATGGCTTAATTGCTTTAATATAAACATTTATGAGTCAAATTTCCTATATTACAAAGGCTATCTAATTCTACTGAATTAATTTGATTTCATTGTTTTTTTCAACAAAACATAACATAAACATATATTAGGCCTATATGGACAGAGGATTAATGTGACAAGCAGAGGGTTAATGGCCACTTACGGTATAGATTACGATTAACACCTGCAAGTAAACTACGCTTCATAATATATCAAGGAGCTTTCTAATCTCAGACTCCATACTATACCTGCAGCTACAAATGCAAACGCATGTGTTTGTACCAAACGCTCCGATTTCCTTTAGATTTGTTATAATCATTAAGATTGTGTCTTGTAGCTGAAAATGAGAAATGGGATAGTCGATTATGTCCGAAGGCTCTAAGGAAGATTGGATATCCATATGGCATTTGCATATTATATCCGATATAAGTAAAAAAAAAAAAAAAAAAAAAAAAATCCAATGTGTTTATCCATATGTTGTATTTGGCGGATTGCGACTATCCACCATCACCCCATTTATACACCACCCCATCCCCACCCCCATTTATATCGAACACAAGCACTACACTAATTATAGAAATGTTCCATCAGTTCTACGCAAGAGAAGGTTCCGGAACGATTGGTAAGTTCCAATGACTGATTGAATGTGACTGTAAGCTTCTGAAGCAGGCAGGCCCCACTCGCCTATTGTGGCGGGGAAATAGAACGCATCGATATTGGAAAGAAAAAAAAAAACGAACACACACACACAGAAAAGATGGAAAAAAACATGACCTTGATCATGGTGCAACTACTGACACAGGCATTTTCTGTACAATAACGATGATAACAATCAGGTGATCAAGACAACAAAGGCCTTACGGAAATTAGGGCCCAAACGAGTGGGTGCATTTGTACGTTTTCTTTTCAAATGCATATTTTTACGCCGTTTGGGTATTAAGGCTCTGCCTATTCGCACTCTTCTTTGCCTGTTTGGTCTATTGATATGAAAATTCGAGTTGTGTGACAATGACGCACTATATGAGGAAAAAAAAAACGATTACACGTAAGTAATCGGTACAATTCTAAAAGAAGCTATTTTTATGATTTACGCAAACTTAATTCTTTTCATGTATTCTCTCCTTTCTTTTTGTTTTGTGCACGAAAATGCTTCCCACATCAATGTTCACATACGGCGAATGTCAATCAAGGTCCTGGAATACATACATTAAAGATCTCGGAAAATTTTTAAGACAATACCTACTTCTGGTATTACAACCAAACTGGAACGAATAGAGACAGTACAATTGTCTATCACTTTAGTCTGATAGAAGTTTTTCAAAAGCGGAAAAGTTGTTAAGTACAAGTTTGTTGCAACTGATAAACAAATTGCCCTACATCGACGTAAATAAGCACTGAATTGATCAGTGTTTTAGTAGAAGCCAAGAAAAAAAAAATGAAATCAGGGCATACATACTCGAGCAGGATTCGAACCTACGACCTCTATAATTTGAAGTTTGTCGTTGTTGTTGTTGTTGTTGTTGACTCGTGTTGTATATAGATGGGTATTGAAGTAAAGTTAGCTTGGTTTGCAACCTCGCCTGGGCAAACAAAACAAGATTAAGCATTGACTATACAAGCAGAGACTATTTCTATTGTTTTCTTTATTCTTTTGATACATTCTTCCTCCCACTTTCTGTATTTTATTTTTGTGTGCACAAGAATATTTCCCAGGAGAAGGTCAAGGTCGTGGCAGGCAGACACTGAAAATCTTCAAAATATCTTAAAACATGCTTACAAGTCTCGGAATATAAAGCAAAATTGGGACGAAGAGAAAAGCCATTGTCTACCACATTTAAAAGTTTGATCACAAACACATGGATTCAAAGAGCGAGCGAGAAAGAGAGAGAGAGAGAGAGAGAGAGAGAGAGGGAGCATGACGACCTATGGATCTTTATCCTTCATTGTGCTGTGATATATGTATGTGTTCCTTTTTTCTTTGTGTGATCAACTGTGTGTGTTTATTTGTACTGTTGTGTATTTTTTTCTCACTACACTATCTTTGTACACAGGGCTCAATGAATAGTGTCTGTGCCGCAACATTTAATGTATTTTTAGTTTGTCTGCTCTCTGTAGATACTTAAAATATGCATTAGAATAAATGTTATGTATATTATGTGTACTTTAACTATCTGCAACATACGTAATCAAGTATTTGTCGTAAAATGCTTGAACTGTAAATTGATAAATTCGGATATATTATCATAACGTCTTTCTGGCATTTTGTTTTCTAGTGATTTACCTTTTTACTAGCTCCTAATTTTAGTAGAACACTTTTCCATCGGTACTATTCTTTGTTCATAAATTACAGATTTTCTTAAACGTCATAATCGGCACTGCTTACAAATTGTTAATAAAATAAGATTTATCAATGTGTTTTTTTTTGTATTTGTATTTTGTACTACTTTTCCGTTCGACAGAAGTAAACAAGAAGCTCCACTGGATTAAATTGAATTGAATTGAATTGATGACATTGGTCCTTGTTCATGTGGTAGTAACTTTCGGAACGTATTCGTAAACTTTAAAGCACAGGCTAAAACTGCCTTACATATTATAGGCTATATTCTAGGCCAATGCACGTCTTATGTTCATAGTGATTAATAGAATGTCTGGTTCTTGTGTTATTTGCAATGTAATATCATGACTATTTGTTTTTATTGCCTATAAATATTTATGCTATATATATTTATAGAAATATACTCATTTGTATCAACTTCCTACCATAGACCCGTATATATATATATATATATATATGTATATATACCTTTATCACCTTTGCGCTTAATCTTGTGTGTTGGTGTCTGTATGTGTGACCCAGCGTCACAAAACGCAGATATGAATATCATCTACGTGAATTAACGTTCCTCAAAGCTACATAGGCACCATTTTTGTTCAATACCAATCATTGTGGGCCGGCCATACACATTCTCTCTTGACATTCATCCTCAAGTCTAGAATGCTTCACCAGAAAAGATATCAAACCCTAATTTGCTCGTTTCAACAGTTTGAGATTGAAATACACAATAATTCTAACAATAGTTATCCAGGGTAGTATCTGCAGTGCTGTCACTGGTCTACCAGAAGGCCCTGCCATTATCATTACCTTAGTATTGCCAGGTACCCATCCATACACCTGGGTCGAGAGGGACATTGTGGTTAAAATTATCTTGTCAAAGGACGTAAGCACAGAGCGGCAATCGAACTCGGGTCCTTCGATTGGGAGTTGGAAGCTGTATCCATTATGCCACAACTACTGCAACCATAAGCATTCGTCATTTCTCACCTGTCACAATAAGAGGACATTTTGATGCCTGAATGTGTTATTACGTCATAATTACTGGTAAATACCTGCCCAAATGACGATTCACAATTGTAACGGGTTTATGAAACAAAGAAAAGTTTACACTTGGATCACTCAACCTTGACTTTCTAAAGGCCTTTTTCTCAAGAGTGCATGATAGCATATTACTTAGGTTGTTTTTTATGAGCAAAGAAGCAGTTATGTTTACTTTGTATTTACTTTTGTATTCACATGTTTGTTTGTTTGTTTGTTTTTTCATAAAAGATGGAAGGACTGTTTATTTCCAAAACCAAAATCGAGTTTCCAACAATTTATCAGATCGAAAGAATTGACATATCAATGGTTTTTCCTCCTTCCTCATGCTTTGTTTCCTTTTGTTTTGGTTATTTTCTTTTGCAAGGTGGGGGGGGGGGGCGATATTGACTAATACAACAAACCGACAAAACTTTAGAATGTGCTAAAACGCAACTCATTCAAAAACTCCTTAGGGGCTATTTTCCACACTTCTGTGCCGATGATCGAGCTTTAAATGCAAAAGCCGATCCAGCAAATTGTTTGAGAGTGCGAAATTCTAAGCAGTTCTCAAATTACGAAATCTAAGCTTGGACAACATATGGAAGTCCTAGGAAAAAAAAATAAAGTCCGTTATGGTTAGAAATAATCCTATTTAGAAGAAGTAAACAGTCATTTCTGTTGAAGGTTAAACTAGCAAACAGATCGTGACTCTTCAAAGAGAAAATAAGATCTTTAGTGATTTTGGTGAAGATACCCTATATCAAATGAGTTAACTCGAGAAGCTTAGACTTCCATAAATGAGTGAAATTGAGAATGCAAAGAAAGAAAAAAACAAATAAAACTTGGACGCAGATTGAAAACAATCACTTTAGTAGCTTCTCGTTGACGGGACGGTATTCTCCATATGCAGACATCATGCAGGTCCTCGACGTTGCGGAAATAGCCGCAACAGTTAAACACGCAAGGAGATGCTCCCCCACCTGAAAAACAAAACCCCTCTTACGCCACCAATACATTCATTTATGTAGTCATACAAATATTAGCATTCTGGAGTGGCCCAAATGCATTCTTCAGAGGCACATCGAAGTCACTACCACCCCTTTATTCGCCCCCGTCCGTGCGCAAAGTGGGAAGGAGGGGGGTTTCTATTGCCTCCTTGTCGCGTTCGATCTCTGGAGCATCGACGGTTGAAATTGTGATTAGGACTTAACCAAAATGAGGGGGGAGGTAGAAGAGAGAAGGTAGGAAATAGTATAAATCTTGAAAATAATTTGTATGCATTCTTAGGTGGAAACACAATATATGTTGATTGTATGATGGGCCCTTTTTTTCCCCCTTCCATATGCGCATACCGGAACCAAGATTCGAGAAACTGCTTAAACAAATCCGTCTCGTGTTACAATAAGGCGTTTCACAGGCTTGTAAAATGGGCTGCCACCAAATCTCCATACTCATGTAAACAGACGCAAATTGAAAACTAGGCCAGACAAAGATGCTCAAAAAACAAAACAAACAAACCCCCCCCCCCAAAAAAAAAAAAAAAAAAAAAAATGGCCAACCTCCCCCCCCCGCCCCCCTTCCCGGAAAAAAAAAGATAACTCACAAAACGGGAAAACAAAGAATTGATTATTTGCTACCGTTGGTGGCTCAAACATAACATCATAATAAATTCTTTTGATTCATTTTATTTTTTTCAGTTCACTTGCTTTATTTTCAACTAAGATGCATTTACAGCAAAACATGTACATTATACATATTATATAGGTACACAAAATCACTACAATACTGCAACGAAGGTAATACTGGGACTAAAAATACATTTTCTACAAAGTACGAGAAACAAGTTCTATCCTATTATTAAAAAGAAATGATACTCAAAAACAAAACCAAAAGAGAATATTTCTTGTTCCCCCCCCCCCCGCCATACTTCTTTTTGAAACCTTGGTGAAAGGGGGATGAATATGGCAGTTCTTTCGTTTTTGCTAATTCATTTTACAGCTTGACATTAAAGTCGGAGTGCCTTATAAGTAATACAAAAAGTTTTGAAAATACATTTTGAACATATGAACTTGGCTCTCTGATGTGCTTCTTCATACGGTGTTTTGCAAAATGATTGCCTTTTTGGACATCAATCTACTGAATCTATTGAATCATTGTCGCAGAATATATAGATAGGTCTGTATAATCATTATTTTATAAGCCTCTTCTTGTACTTATCATGGACATGAACGTGCTGTTATTCTTTGCTTTCAGTGTATTTTTCGATAAAATGCAAGTCCAATTTCATATACTACTTAATAAAAATATAAAAAATGAATGTAAAGTTTGAATTGAATTGAATTGAATTAGTGTGTGTTCTGCGATTCATCTGTGCAAAGAATTATAGTATATTGTTAAACCAATAATTAACGATTGTAGCATCGAGTATATAAATTCCATTCATTCTATCTACCCAGAATAGAAATCCCTTTTAAAACTCTGCTCAATAAAATAATATCAGTGGATCCAAGTCAAACTGTCGGTAACCTAACTGGAGTTTGTCATTCTACTAAAAAATGTCATCGAAAACAGCAAATATATATTAATAGGTGTTTGTGTGTTTGTTGACGTATAAAGCAAGAAAGGAGAGAAACACAAAATCTTGAAGATTCGTTTAATCCCGCACTTCAGTCATTAGTATGTGCAGCTTAAGACCGACCAGGATTATTATCTCTACTGCCGCACAGCTGGTCAATGATTTTACGAAGTGACTCCAGTCGCCTCCTCCAAGTGGAATATTGCATACTGATACATGTATTTCAAATCATTGACCTATTTTTCAAATACCATCTGTTATACAAGAATAATAAATTATGAATGTAGGAGGAAACGTAAGCTCTGAGCATAGAATATTTTTTTTTAGCAAAGTATTGATGCCATTTAAAAAAAACAAACTAACTAAAGACTGTTTTTGCATTTTTTTCACGCTGTGGAGAGATGAATTCTGCCTATAGTACTATTTTTGGAGATGATTTTACGAGATTTACAAGATACCGGATATTTTCAATCATAAATCTAAGAGTGTCCCTTGTTATGTTTCAAGTGAGGTATCGCTGGAAAGGTTTTTATTAGCTCTATCTAATGATGCATTTACTTTATATTAAACAAAAAATAACGGTGAGCTAAGTTTGGGATGAAACTCTTTCCAATCCTGTCCCACAAATGAGAATACAATAACCTGTTCAAGAGTAATAAACCATCATAATAGATGACTTTAGCCATAGTTTCATAAATGCATTATAAGTGAAATCAGTAAATCATACAGGTGCCTTTTGTCAATGAATGAAGGTATCTTTCCTGATAAATCAAGAATACCGAGAAATTAGGAGTAACATGATTTCACAAAAATAAAGTAAAGAAGAAGACGGCATAACAATAGTGTAAGATTAATTACTGCTCTATCTCGCTTCTTTCATCTTTTTCGAAGATATTTGAGAAGATTATAAGCGAGCTAATAATTCTGGATAAGAATGTAATACTTTGAGTAAAAATCAGGCTTGGATTTCGTGATAAGTACTTTAAAATAATGACACTAGTTGACCTCTGTATTTGAATTGTGGATAAACCTTTATTTGAAGACGATGCTACATTTCTTGTTTCAAAATGTTTTTGTGTACAAAGCGTTAAGCAAAATTAAACAATCCTGTTTTAGAGAATCTTTTCCGTCCTAAACGAGAGTTTTCATAACTACTTGACTAAATCTGTGGAATTCACTAAAGTGCCCACCAGTGATTTTTTTAACGGGTTTGAAAACTATGTGTTATCTATGCACTATAAAAAGTAAAAAAAAGAAAAAAATAAAAATGAAAAAAATAAGACATGCCGAATCTGTTGATCAAGGGTATAAACACACAAACATGTCTATCATTTCTAGGAAGTTTGAGAACATGTGACATGTTCTTGAGAACACTGTTTGTTAAAGGCATTATTTACCATTTGCAGATGAAACAAAAACCCATCTTTAGTGCTTCAAAATAATTCTGGAATGCGAGTTAAGGATAGAAACAACCAATGAAAAATTTTTAATCAGTTAGAACAGTATTATGTATTGTTGAATAGACAAAATGTGAACAATAGTATTGTTTCTAGAAGAAACCGTCTTCAGTTATGGTTTATTGAGAATAACAGTGATATCTCCTTATATCTTAGGCTTTATTGCGAAATTTTTAAACGGTAGGATGTTTTGTGATACAACTGACCAACACATAGATAAAATGTGATAACTCGAACATTAAACCGCTGCTCCCAATGTTAAACATTAATTTCAACTGTCGTGTACTATACGTAAATGTATCCCTGCATTTTGATAGATCATGATGGGAGAAATATCTCTGATTGAATTGAATGCAAGAGACATTAAAATCAATCACTGTTGACAAATACATCGCAAATCCTCATGCTACAAAATTCTACAAGGTGTGACAAACTCTGATCATTCATCAAGGATCGATCATTGAACGTTGCGGATTATTTTTTTCACAGCAAATGGAACGGTGTGTTGTCTTTCCCACTCCAATCGTGTGCGATTCCACTATCATGTACAGGTCAGCAGACTACAACATGGATATGCAACACTCAATGATACATCAGGCTCTTAATTGTCAAATCAAATACAAGTACATCTTATCTGTAGCTCTGATGACAAGGAGCAAGTTGAGACGATTCTACGAAGAACTGAAGCCACAAATCATGGTTCCAGTGGTACAGTCAACACTGAGGCTCACGCCTGGATCGCTGCCCCCTATCTGTCCTCTGCAGCGGCCACGGCCAGTTTCCCGCTCAATTTTCCCCTCGCTGGAAGTAACTTTCGTCAAGTACGTGTACAGGGTGTCGCAAAAGAAGAAGAAAGTGAGGAAGGAAAATTAGAAGAAAAATAGTGTGTTATAACCCATTCATCGAGTTTGTCCTAGTACCGATGGAGGTGGGATTCATTCCCTAATTCTAGGGGGGACAACTGCTAGTTTGTTCGTAAGTTTTTGCTCCTATTTTTCGGATTTCTATCAATGGTTTTGTATAGCGATCAGTTAATCCTAAAGGGTGATGGGGCAGGGGATCGAAGTATAGACAGACGGGGGAAAGGAAAGGATCAAGAATGGTTACGCTATTGATACAAACGGCAGTTCCAACTATACTAAAATTCATTTCTTCCAACCCCCCCCCCTTAAAAAGCAAAACAAATAAACAAACAGGCAACACCCTCATTTTTGTCCCTACCAAGGGTGAACGGTAAAAGCAAACAAGTAAACAAAAAGAAACAGCTACAGCCTTGCATAAAAGGTCTATGATTTCCACTGTATGTTATACCATTCACAATGCCAGAAATATCATTTTGGGCATTTTGATCATGAGACGGTATAGTTCCAGCGCACGCGTCTGATGGGCATACCACATTTCCGTGACCCCCACGTGCGCGGGTCAGCACATGCGCGATCGCAAGCACCACGTCTGAACGCCCTCCGGGCATGCAACATGCCCGACTGAATGATATTATGCGGCGAAAGGAGAAAACAGCGAAACAAAGCAAAATGTTATTCCGACACATTTATTTATTTTCTTATCATGAATGGCAAAAAAACACAAAAAACTGAAAGAAAACACAAAAAAGTTAACAAAAAAAAAAGTGATTGACATTCATCACAATAAGAGATGTAGGGAAAGACGGATCGTTTTTGCAGGTAGTTTGGGATACGTGCTCCAGCGGTCTCTTAGTTGATGGCTGATTCTGTTTCCTAAACAATGTCGGATAATTGGAATGATGGTAATGTTCATATCCCACGACACATTCAGAGCTTACACGCTTCATGTTATAGATAGCAACAGCTGTTTTAGCACACATCACGTCTGCAAATAGTATCTAGAAACTAGCACGATTTTTTTTCTTGTTCTTTGGAGCCACTCTTTATCTGCCAATAAGAAATTGCTTTACAGGCAGCACTGAGAATTATAATGATCAGAAAACCAGTTTTCATTAAAGCATGATACTTACGTACTGAAGGATGCACACACCTGAATCAATTCGATGGGATTTTGATTTCTGAAAAATTTGAAGAGAATCGTTCAAAACAGCGAATATCCAAGCTAAGAGACATAATGTAATTGATACTAGCTGCCTGAAAATGTATGTGCTGTCTTTAAGACAGAATGGTTTCTTGGATATACAGGTGATGCTACAGTTGTACAATACCATATCACAGCTGGAAATGATAGAGATAAACATATACAGAGTATACGCTAATCCACGGAAGACAAGTCCCGAGAATATACTCGGGCAGGTGTCTATGGGAAATGCGTGTTATGGCAAAATCAATATGTTAAGGCAGAATTGAATAAAGACACGAAGGACAGAAAGAGGGAAAACATGACTTGTACAAGAGTATTGACTGGAAGATGGACGTACACGCATACGGTAAGTATAGAGAAGGAGAAACTCGAAAAAGAATAAAGGCATAAAATGATAAAAATCTGGACACTCTCCACTCGATACAAGCAAGAATGGAAAAGAGGTCGATTAGAGATAAAGGTAGATAAATGGATAGATATAGATAAAGAAAGAGAAAGACAGAGAGAAGAGACAAAGAGAAAGAGAGAGAGGGGGGGATGGAGGGAAGGAGAGAGAGAGAGAGATGGGGATATATATATATATATATATATATATATATATATATATATATATATAGAGAGAGAGAGAGAGAGAGAGAGAGAGAGAGAGAGAGAGAGAGGGGGGGAAGAATTACAGTATATGAATTGTAAAACAATCGAGTATGCACTTCGGCATTTGATTTTTTTTTTTTTCGTCGGCTCACCCTGTACTTTTTTTCCCGCACCGCCTCATTGGCAGGCATGGGACGAATTGCGTGGCAGGTCACGCCCTGTTACACGCATGGCATCATGGGTGTGGTTTAGCTGCTCCTATTTCACACATTGGTTTTCCTCCCTTCGTGTTCGCTGCCTTGACGGGGATCACGAATCAGCGAAAAGACCGGTCAATCTCCTTTGCGACATGTCGCGACCGTTGGACATCTTGTAAAGACCCTCTGTACTTGTGTTAATACATGTCTTTCATTTTATATTCACCTTCTTGCATTTTTGTTGGGGTAACTTTTCCTTGATGTCAGCAAACTTAAGAAGATGTTGGATACTACAGAATAACCAAAAGAACTGATTCATCTATTTATCTCAAAGACTGTCTGAAGATTTGGATTTGCCTTTTAGGGGGTATGGAAATCCACAGTTACAGATGTGCAAATCTCCCGTCGCAAACATGAAAAGCCCTGAAGAATAAAATCTGAATAGACTTGTGATTTACTGAGGATAAGTGTGTCATAAGGAATGAGTGATGTCTATAAACTTATTGATTCTATTGTGTTTTGTTAAGTACGAATGCGTGAGTCTATACAGTAGGCCATTTAAGATCATTTAAGTGGCTTCCCTTATTTTTTCAAAGTTTTTTTTTTCTTCATCTATGGGTGGATTTTCGAAGAAGATGAGTCTTATCTCTTGCGTGCATCATTTTCTAGCTTTAAGGCAAGGCGGGCCGAGTTTGAGGTCGGTGCCACAGAAAATGTATCGAAATTTAAGCAAAGTTTTGACGCCGGTGAAACTGGCGGTAATTGAGCGATGCTAAACGTTGACAATGCGAAGACAACTCTGCGGTGAGTAGGCGGATGAGACGCGTAAGTACGTCTTTCTTCGGATGCTTAAAGTCGCACACCCGCTTCTAAAAAAGTAAGTAGCATGTGCGAACACAGAAAATGTGTGTGGTCCTGTCTTGACACACAGAAGGTCGCTGTTTTCTACTCACATTATCTGCGGTCTACCAGTAATACACTTTAATTGAGAGAGATAAAGTTGGTTCGAACTATCTTTTCCAGGAATGTACTCGCTAATTCGAACAAAAAAAAGTTCGATTTTGAATTTACAATATCATTGCACTTTGCCACAGAACTCATCACACCAAAACATTTAACTGGATAATTATTTTGATCTTTTAGCTACATAAAGAAAACAAAAGGAGTGATAGACAGATAGAGGTATAATGTACTACATTCATGACTCCAGTACCGTGACGCAATATGCCTCATATGCTCTAGCTGCTTCAACCATGGACCTACGTAGGTCCGTGCTTCAACTTAGAAGCTTAATCCTATACGTCTACCAAAGTCTGGGAGGATTTCTACAAATTTCGCGAAGATGTCAAATTATTGTAACGAACGGGTTTGAGTTGATGTGCTAGCGGAGGACCACTGCCTTAAAACGCTAACATCTTTCGACCTTCATCCACCGAACGTCTGGCAATATACCCAAATGAACTTTGGAAGTACCTCTCTTTCCCTTCAGGAGTGCAACCTCCTTGAAATTATTAAAAAGTCTATAAAAGTGAAAATAACATTTCTGGGTGGAAAGGAGATCTGATTCAGCATGTAAAATGTCTGGATGTCAAGTTTAAGACAGAAACTTTGAAATTAAACCACCTCAAGCAAGTGATAATAATTTATGTAAATTGTCGGTGGCAGCGACTTGTGGTTATATATCCTATATCATTTTAATTATTGTTATTATTGACAACAGGCTCAAATTGTGAGAAAATCTCGTGGGGTTATAGTTATCGCAATGATCAGTTCCCGGTTCAATGTAGCAGCCTCACTTTATTCACTGGTGTGTATCAGGATAATACCACTCTATGTTTGTTTAGAGTTCACCTCAATTAAAGGGACTGTACAGTACTGGTTGAGGAGGGAATTCATGTTTTGAACATTCCTAAGTGAGATAATGAGAAACCTCTTATGAAATATGAAAGAGCATGTAATTTTAAGAAGGATTCGACGTTTATTTTATTAAAATTGGTTTTCAAATGGCTGAGATATCCAAAAAAGGGATAGTAATAAAAGGCGACAGGCCACGCTTTTTATTAGCATCTCTTTGTTTCACCTTGTTTTTGGATATCTCGGCCATTTCAAAACCGATTTTCATCAAATAAACTTTTGATACTTCTTAGAATTGAATGCTCTTTGACATCTCATAGAGTGGTTTCTGAATATCTCGCAAAACGTTAAAAGCTTAATCCTCACCTCGACCAGTGTTACTGTACACACCCTTTAAAGTCACATCTATTCGAATACTCACACACACACACACACACACACACACAACAGAATTATTGTCATTTCATTAAGAGGTAAACTAGGAAGCTACAGTGATCATGCAATAATCTGTTCAACCACTTGTTTGCGCAAAACAAAGGCATTGGTCTCAATTACATTATGCAAATTAGATACGCTTGAAGGTGACATTGCCGCACATGTGTTCCCTACGTGCACATCTAGTGACAATCTAGCAATGACATTGCAGTACATAAAGTATCGACTAACAACGGTCCCTACGTGCACATCTAGTGACAATCTAGCAATGACATTGCAGTACATAAAGTATCGACTAACAACGGTATTTTTGCTTATATTAGATGGTCTATTAACACTTGTCGGTAATTGGTCATAGTGCAGTCACATGTCACTTACATCGCTAGAAGTAGTCCAAACTGTTAATATAAGAGATAGCGGTGATTATAATCACTGTCACCACGAATGTCACCATTAAGCATCTCCACAAAAATGAAGCTTGGACTTGAACCACACTTCTCTTAAATCCCTTCCATGCATAGTCATAATTGTATTCCATACATAGTCATTATTGCTTAGATAAACTCCAGTTCGCTGCCATTGACAACTCGATTGCGAAACAAAGCTTAAAGGGGAAAATCCAGTCCAAATATAAGTTAGTCTGATAAAAAAAAGAGTAAAATCTTACGAGTTCAACGGTAAAGATTTGACTGAAATCGGATGAAAAATAAGGAAGTTATGACATTTTGAAGTTTTGTTAATTTCTGCAAAACAGTTCTTGTACAGTGGGTATGAATATGCAAATGAATGAGCAAACCATGTCATACCCTCACAATTTTCCATTGATCGAGTACAAAAAAAAAAAAATAATAATGACGAAAATTCAATGTTTTTGTCATTGAAGTCTGAAACATGATGTTATTCCTGGCTGAATAACTTCAGAATAGTGATCAGTTAGATATACCAGGATTTGAGCATGGGGCATAATTGCGTTTGATTGAAAAACTGGATATTTCAAATTTTTATATACAAATATATGGCAAGTTGTGAGGGAATGACATGCTCACTTTGCCATTTGCGTATTCATATTGACTGTTTAAGAACTCTTCCCCCCCCCCCCAAATAGCGAAACTTCAAAATGTCATAACTTCCTTACTTTTCATCCGATTTCGATTAGAATTATACCGTTGAACTCGTAATATTTTACTCTTTCTTTTCAGACTAACTTATATTTGGACCGGATTTCTCCTTTAAATTGGTGGCGGTCCTGACGAGAGGATTGATAATGCTGCATCAGGTTTGATGCCGTTGGTCCTCTTAGTTATTTCATCCTGAATCACCCAAGACATTCAGTGTTCCCACACAAGGTGATTGAACATCGGCGTTGCAATCATCCACGGCTGTGCATCGGACCCACTTTCGCTGTTATTTGTCACCGTCGGTATCAAAAGCAGCATCAACTCACTCATCTTTCTTCTGGTAACTGCAAATGCAGTTCGACGACTGTTGGTAGCGATAGAGTGTGATGATTGTAGGGATTCCTTTCCGTAACTTTAGTGCTCCTGAATGTACTCATTACTTTGGTAAGTCAAATGCTCCTTGCTCGCAATGAATAAAACATTTATAGAAATCAAGAAAACGTACTTTAGTTTTCTATTTATTGTTTCTTTCTTTTTTATTTTGTTAAGAAATCGTTTGATCGTCATTGCCTTCTATGGGGAGTTTATGGTTCTGTACGAATTTTCGGTTTATCAAAGAAACCGACGTAATAGAGTTGTAGTCGATATTATGAAGAGAGTGAAAACAGCTACCAATAACACGTGATCGTGTTTTTGTTTTTTTTTATACGCTTCTTCGCCAATGACTCAAGTGATATAATGACCACAATGTGCACCAGAATGTGGGGTCATCTGGTCACACATGAAATTACCAAGATTCCATTGACACTTTCTTCTCGGTATTTATCTGTTTATGGGTGTTTCTTTTTGGATTACAAAAGCATGATTATCATATCTTCAGTTTGCAGGATCTTCCTAAACTCTTTTTGACGACAAAGCTTCAAAAGGAGGTGAATCATTAATCAATGCAGTTTACTCACTGCTTAACCAGGCTTCATACATTTAAGCAAGCCTCTTTATTCATTATTTCTTTTTTTTTTGGGGGGGGGGGGGTATCGGGTGCAATGTGACTAGCCATTGTACAGATGTCATTCACCCCTCGCGGCTACCACATGGCCCATTTGCATATTCATGACGTAGCGTCGATACAAACCACACCCAATTAGGCGAGGTCTAGGGTCGACCTCGTGCACGTGGTACCCCCCAGATCGACTGGCCAGGCGTGCACCCTCGCCGGCGACCACGAGAGGCCATCCATGTGCCCCTGCAACTTTACCCCCCCCCCCCCCCCCCTTCCCATCCAGCGTTCCCTAAGCTCTGATGCTAATTGTTGTCGTGTTATTGCACACTTGAGAAGTTCATATCCACCCTGGAAACCACCAATATTTTGCGAGCGCGACTGACATCTTATTTCTGCTATGGCGCCGGGCGCCAGTGGTCCTTATACCTTGTCGCCCGTTGAAAGCATGCCAAAGCGCGCTTTTGGGGGCTTGGAGTGCGTTTTGGGAGGTGTTGCTGGGCAGAGAGAGAGTTATGTATGAATTTGCAAGCTCACGCTCTTCTTACCACTAATCGAGCGCCTAAAATACAATGTCATGTATACATCGATATGAACATGGGAATATGGGAAAATGATTTCATTTCCTTTCAAGATTGGAAAAGAAAAAGGACACTGAACTCTCCTCTCAAACAAATAGGGCAAACTGCCTTTTGTTTGTTTAATTTTTTTCTTTTGTTTGCTTGTACTTGTAGTTGTTTTGAAGAATTAGATGTAAAAAAAAATCATTTCTTGATTTTAAAAAATACTTGACCGATTGCTCTCACTGGGGAAGAAATAAAACAACAGTAAGCGACCCCCACCAGAAAAAAAAAACAAAAAACCAGACAAACAAAAAAACCAAACCCAAACAACAACAACAACAACAAACAACAACAAAAAACTAGAGTGACACAATGTTAGAAAGTAAGTTGTTTACTGGCAGTGTACTACTGGCAGTGTACTATCTTGTGAGAAAGGAAAGGAAAAGTTATAGGGCTTTCTTTAGGTATTAGGCCTGTGGATGCTTTGAACACAAGGCCAAAAGGACAAAACAGAATGCATGCACTATTTCTTTAACACACTTTTGACAGTGATCATTACGTGAAGACGTCATCGAAAGGAACATTGAAGACGGACGCTGACAAATTTTCATATATATGATTGTTGAAATATCATGATATGTTCTTTAAAATCCCTCTTCTTGCCGAGGTCTTATTATTCCCATTGATATCGTATTATCTTAAGATCGATTTACTTTCATGATAATTACTATCTCTTGTTTCATGTCAAAATAAGGTAATTGATTAAAAACGTGACGTGAAAGCGAATGGGAACATTGTAATGTCATGACATCATCCAATGCGCATGAAAGTGACCGTGCCAGAAATCCACTGTCGTGGAACGCATGTGTAACTCATTCTAGAGCTCTCGTCTTTTGTATTGTTGTGATCTTTTCACTTTGTTCTATTTACCTAGAACATGTTATTACTCATATCTGAATAAATGTACTTTGGTTGAACATTAATTATGTTGTACTGACTGCACAGTAGAGTCTAATAAGCTGGATATTATCAGTAGCTCTGTCGACATAATTGGATTAATACATTAACAGCATTTTGAAATCAAAATTGAAACTGTCCAAGTCTATTTTACGGATTAAGATGAACATGGAATTGACTTCATTTCAACCAAGTCGACTGGTGCAGTAATTTCAATATCAGAGAAGAATGACAACGTAAGACGAAAAATAGCTAATAGCTATAGAGCATAATGTCTTTCTTTTGAGATTTCCCACAACGTGCTTTCAAGGAACATGAAGGGAGGAGACGGGGGGTGGGTACTTTTCATTCTCCCTACAATATGCGGGCATCAATTCCAGAAAAAAAGAAAAAAAAACTTTGTTGACAGAAAATAAAGATCAAAGTATATAAAATCGGATACTAAATCGCTTTCCTTTCAGTATCGGAAAGCGAATCTGTGACGATGAATGTACATCACGTGGTTCACAAGTGCATCGTGGCAAAAAATAATGTAATCTAAGTGTGCCATCAACATTAAAGCCATCCAAACTCTTTTCTAGTGCGCATGCAGGGCTGAGGGTTCACCACAGACTGATAATCATATCTCCCCTGAATGTCTCGCTCTGGTTATCCAGTCAACACTTATTGTTAATCGTACCCTCATCAAAGGACAACAAGTGGGACTATGCACTTTGTGAGGGTTGTGTACTGTCCAAATCTAGGTGGAAGGTCAATATTAGTATTCGAAATAATATTTTTTAATTGCAGTGTATACACGTACCACGGTTTGTAGCTAATCCCCTTTTCACGCCGGAATGGACATCAATGTATTATACTTCCATCGTCACACTTATACCCGTCATACACTGGTCGACTTGTGTTTACACTATTTGGGCTCAAGGTTTTGAATTGCGTCACACAATCACACTCGTTCTACCTTTTTTAATTTCAAGCCCGCGCCTGACCGTGGCACGTTAAATACAGAACTCGCTGATCAGGAGGCTGAGGACACGATTTCGCTTCACTGAGGATGCCGATACGGTGGTAGGTCACATGTATTTTGGGTGGCTTCCGAAATACAATCAATGCTTGGATTCTACTCATGGATAACATTGGTTTTCTATTCACACTTGTCAGTTTACTTTGCTTTACACACACGAGGGGGTCACCTTGTTTGTTTTGCAAGAGAGGCCAGATATGACAGGGAATGGAAGCTTTCCATTGTGCACGTTTGTGGGGAGAACGTAAGCAACAAATTACCAAGAATACTCGTTATTTTTATTGGTTAGAGCTCCCGCGCGTTATTGCAGAGCAGACGATAATATCGTCTAGTAGCAATCGTTGATACCATTCCTTCGTCATTAGGCGATTTGTGTGATGGAGCAAATATAAAACAATCATTTTTTTTCTGTTATTACGGAGAGAAGTTTGGGCTTATCTAAACTTTCGAGGTGCTAGACGTCTAGATATTTTCCCATCATAACCTAAATAAACGGGATAAATCAGTGTTTGATGGATATACTAATACGGTTCCATGACATTAGCTCCTACGACAATTGCTTCCATGAAATATATCTGTACGCTAAGCCAAACATAAAAAACCTATATCCACAGACAATGTCATGACTCCAGCCCTAATCCTAATCCTCACGTTAAACTAAACCTAAAACCCTGTCACAACCCTAACCCTAAGTCCTCGGAGAGAAAAAGACGGGAGCAATAAACTATCGCAAGAGCAATGTCTTGTTTCCACTAATACATATTGAACAATACGCTTCAGTAAAAAATTATAAGATGTTCATAATTATACTTACGAACAGAACAAGGCTCTCGTGAGCAATATGCTACTTTCAGTGCAGCAAGGATTAGTTTCAGACATCAGGTTCAATTATTGTGACAGACCTCGTTCGTTATCTTGATCCAAATATAACATCAAAGACATATCCAGACATATTGTGATATATATTATTATATAGTACATCGATGTTCACAGCGGAATCTGTCATATTCATTCCTGTTCTCGAGTGCAACGGGCCTGATAATCGTTAATCAAGTAACTATGGCTTGAAACTAGAAGCAATTGTAATGAAGCACATGCGCTCCTGAACGTTTAACGGCACGCCGCTCGATTATTTAGTACCAGCTCATTCTATAAGGTACTTAAATTTAACGACAACAATGGAAAAAAATATTGCGCTTCAATTTCTGTGAGCATAGTGTTGTTGAATGTTATAACGATGAATTATTATCAATTTGATATTATTAGAATTCGTCCGCAAACAGTGAAATTGTTCCGGTAGTATTTTCTTTTCTTAAATTCTTAGAATGACAATATACTCGATCATACGCTCAGATATTAATGTTCCCTGTCCTCATTCAACGATTGAAATGACGTGCTATCTTTACCGTAAACTGACATTTTATCATTTCCGTCCCACTTCGGTAGCGGAGCGAAGTCGCGTCGCCGTGTGGGGGCGCTTGTCCTGATCGAACAACACTCCTGAGGAACAGGGATGCCATCCTATGAAAGCTTGTTGCTAGGAATTGTGTACGTGTAGTGCATTATTTCTCGTAAGTAACAGAAATTCACTTGATCCTAACATGCGCCTTTTATGTACAACTCATCTAAAAAAACATCCATTCGGTATTTTCCACCATGATAACTATCATACCATTTCCTAATCTGGAGGTCGAAAGATCTCGTGTTGCAGATAGAAGTTGTGACCAGTCCTCAGTACACACATGTTAAGAAGTGTCACGCGAATAATATCATGGACTGTAATACAATGTACAGAGATATAAAACTGAAGAGATTTCACTTGCTTTAAAAATTATTCCAAATAAATCTAGGCACTATAAGATTGAAGTTGGTTGCTTGTAAACAAAGGTACGTCAAAGCTTTCACCATTTGGCCAGTTTCACGACTACGTCAATGTCATTATTATAAGGTTGAATACTTAAAGACAGCTTGACGTCAAACATACAACCGGATGTTATACAACACCTAATTAGATCACTGTCGTTTGATTGGCTGTTTGATGTTGATCAGTTGTCCCATTTTACTATTACGTCATCATTCATGTAATTGTGGCTCCATTTACTGTGCAATCTTGGATCCATGCAATTTGCTCCATTGCCCACACGCCGAGAGTCAAACACACTAAGTACGTAAAACACTTGCGTTTGCATTGAGCATGTGATCAACCTTCTCTCTTATTTCTAAATTCATAAAACATCAAATGACAAGGATCTATTTTTAGGTGTTATATAAAACAAATGATGAATGTTTTATTCTTGCAAATGGCTTGATATTTCATTCTGTTAAAGATAAAATTATTGATCCATTCAATAATCCGCAGCCGAGTTGAATGGATCATTCATCTTTCAGCTCATTAAATATTCTGTCCATTGCACTCATAAAAAAAAATCATTTATTTTGTAACTAATATAAGAGCATCTTCCACCTTTTCTATTCTCGCTTATGTTGCTATGCAAGTAGTAAAAACATAATATAGCTGTTATAGACAATGCCGATGAAACAATATGACAGAATGGTGGCGCATGGCGTTGGTTGTAGATTTGTGTCTGAGATCCAGAGTGATTGTTTTCTCCTTTGCACTCAGGCTTGTGTGGAAAGGCTGCAGTTGACTTCTCGAGTGCTTGTGTGTGAAATAGAAAGTGAATGCATCAATTACGCACACTTTATTATACACTGTACATGTATCACATGTATAGTATACTGTGATCTATGCATGCACACTGCCTTATTGCTCATACCCACACGTGAGCGCGCGCACACACAACGCACTATGGACATGATGGAGGATTGTGATTGCGCTTTTATCGGCGGACGGACGCACAGATGCAATGAGATACATGCATTAATCTTTCTGTCTTTAAATAGCCATAGCAGATGGTTGTACAATGAAGCCGTTGATAAATTGCCATGATGGTGTGTAATAACATGTTCCTGGACCAACATTCCAATAACATTATTGATAGCTTTCGGGTTATCGTAAATGTTATTGACCTTTCTTGATTGCAGCGAATGCCTTGAAAGGGAATTCTTTATCCACCTTTTGATCCGTATTCTTTATAACATAGTCATGGTTTAGTGAAATGTGCCTTGCCAAATATCAATGATAAACTAATATAATACATTTGTTTTATAATATATATTCTGTTAATCTGCTCAAAAATGAAATATTCAGCAACATAGTTAGTCACATTATCAACTAATTGTTGTTGCTCATGAATGAATTTTGTTCGATTTAAATCACTAAAATTAGTCGATCGATTGATTGTTATAATATTATTTATATCCGGTTCGATACTGTCAGCAACAGTGAAACAGAACCAGGCAGTTGGACTGCAGGAGGAGGACTGTATTTGCTGGAAGGTTACAAAGAAAGTAGGAAGGAAATATCTGATCACATTCTTCAACTTATAAAAGGTTACTTACGGTAACTGGAAGAAGGAATAACGTGTTAAAGGGATGGTTTAGCTTCGGTTGAGATAGGGCTTCAGGTCTTCAACTTCTTTTTGTGAGAAAATGAGAAACCTCTTGTGAAACATGAATTAGAATGTGATTTTAAGAGGAATTCAAAACTATTTGATGAAAATTTGTTCTAAAATGCCTGAGATATCCAAAACAAAGCAATCCTAATAAAAGGGGCATGCGATCCACCGTTTATTAGGATCGCTTTCCTTTAATTTGGTTTTGGGTATCTCAGCCATATTTCAAAACTGATTTTCGTCAATAAACTTTGAATTCCTCTTAGACTTTTACGCTCTCTTTAGCATTTCATGAAGTCCATCTAAGTATCTGGCAAAAGAGTTGAAGGCTGAATCCTCATCTCAACCAATACTATACCATCCAATCATGCGAATCTAAGATTACTGTTTGTATTAAAGGTCCAGTTTACCTTTGGGAGCAGTGATTTCAAAAATTTTCAAGATATCATATTTGATGTATATGTGTAGGTCTGTTGTATCATAAAACATCCTACCATATGAAATATTTGCAATAAAACCTAAAATATAAGGAGATATCAGGGTTTTTCTCAATAAACCGTAACTGTATACGGTTTAGTCTGGAAAATTTTTTATTATAACTATTGTTCACATTTTGTGTATTTAACAACACTTAACATCGATTATACGGATTCAAATTTTGACAGTGGTTGTTTCTATCCCTAACTCACATTTTAGAACTATTTTATAGCACTAATGCTTTCATCTGCAAATGGTAAATTATGCCTTTAATATCATCTGTTTCATTATAAGTCCACTGGAGTGAATCAACGTTTGGACCACATAGCTGAATATTAGGGAGAAAGTCGGTCAGGCAACGTCATATGCACACACACACACACAAAATCAATGTTGCCTAATCTATCGGAGATATATAGCTTCTGCTTTATATCAAACGTATGCCGATGAAACTTGTATTGCGTAGCGGCACAATATAAATATTTTTCATGCTCGTGTATCTTGCGGGGGTGAAGAGTGAGTTCGAGACACAGGCACGGGCGAAAGACAGTATTTACCTAAACGATTTTTTTTTTTAGTCTTGAACGAAGATATACCATATCGGCTTGATTTCAGAGATCCATTACCATAACAGACGTACATTATTGATTATGATCTGTTTAAACTCATTTCCCAACGCTCAATATACGCACTTAATATGAGTTGGAACGAATCCATGAAAAAACACAGAATTGAAATGGGGTTACCGAAGAATCACAATTCCTTAATAAGTTCAGCAGAATCACAATTCCTTAATAAGTTCAGCAGAATCCTGATATTACTGTGCAAAGAAAACAATTTAATACATATTAGTATACTTATGGGGGCCTCTGGGGCTACAAATCTCAAAACTTTTCCCCCACATATTAGAAACATCAAATGAAGGATTGCAGCCCTATCAAAGAGCTTAATGTTGTTGAAATCGTGACCTAAATATGGACATCTTGTGATGTGTATGTAATATGAATTTTGAAGAGTTTAATCGTAAAACGGGTTCAGTTTCATTTTCATATATTTTTAAGTAAAGTTCATCATCAGTTACATCAAAATGAATAATCTCCAGCGACATCTTACTTGTTTCATTACAAGAAATATTCTTGAAGTTATGATGAAAACATCCCACATTGCTAATTCCCTATACCAAGTTCTGTGTTTCTTATCGTCTTTGTAGTCTCCAAAATTTCCCTTTCTCCTTTCAACTATCCTATCTCTATGCAAGTCATCCCTCCCTCCTATTATCCTTCCGACGTGTAATAAGAAGTATGTACGGGGGCTGCACGCAAATCAAGCCACGCTTATGCTGTAGTCCCACTGTATTATTCATTGTTGTATGTTTTCATTGCAACTGATCGACAAATTGCCCTACATCGTTGTATGTTTGTTGTACATTTTGCTGTACATTGCTGTGCACAGGCAATAAAGGAAAAATATTCTGTGAACAACTTATATTTATGCTTTTACATGCATGTGCATGTGCAATGATGATACAGAAACCAATAAATCAAATCAAAATTACCACGAATGAAGGTAACTCATCTTTAAAACGAGACTCTTCAAGTATATTATGTATACAAACAATGCTTGAAACAGAGTAGATGATTTCAAAATGTCAGGAGTTTCATTCATTATGTTTCTGGCACGAGAAACAGAATATTCGGAAGAAGTTTTGGCTTCCGTCACAGTCAGTGGCTACGTCCAGTAAATACACACATTTAATAATGCCGTGTTTAAAATGCAGAATGCATACAATTGTTGCAACTGAACACTAAATAATATATTCATTAGGAGGAGACATTTACTCAACATAACATTTCTTGTTTGGAGTCCCTTTTTGTTAGCGGATTTCACACAGCGCAAACAAAGCACGACTTTTTTTTTCCAACGCCAAGTATTTTGTGCCAAGACAGCCAAATAGCTTTCAGGTGAAAACAGGAAATAATACAGCCGGTAATACAGGAAATCATCCGCTGTAAAGGATCGAGGGAAGAAAAAATAAGCGAGCTATATAATACGTTTAGTCTACACGTGGTCTATGACTAATTCATGGTCGATATTGCCTGGTATTTTACAACTATCTATAATGTTTTAATGAGCGGAACAACCATGGGTATAAACATCGATAATAATTCATTTTATATTTTCCCAAATTTATGTTAACTGAAGTTATGTTATGTTATGCCTAAGTTATGTTTTGCCTAAAACATATAAGTAAGAGTCATGCAATGGATTTTTTTTAATGCTATGTGAAAGTTTGAGATTATAAAGGAGCGCATCTCTGACTTCAAGATGTGCAGCGGTTTATTCGAGAAATGGCGAGACTTAGATTCATTATTACACTGGTACACCAATCCAGTCGATAGTAATAGTATCCATATAGTGTTCTATGGCAAATTCTGTTCCTAACAATTTTGCCATTTTTACTAATCACAATTCTAATACCATATAGGGCCACTATTACCACTACATGAGTCCCTGTCGCGCCTTCTGCTGCTACTACTAAACACTCTGAGAAAAAAAAAAAGGTTCAACTTTGC
Source organism: Diadema setosum (assembly GCF_964275005.1). Classification (NCBI taxonomy): domain Eukaryota; kingdom Metazoa; phylum Echinodermata; class Echinoidea; order Diadematoida; family Diadematidae; genus Diadema; species Diadema setosum. The sequence continues at coordinate 4,304,922 of NC_092697.1, forward strand.
ACATTTGTCACACTGCATGGGAGCACATTTACGGGTGCAATTTTGCACCTTACAGATGAGAAGGGTGCGAAGTTGCAACTTTAAAGTGCTAACTGGTCTGAAAGGTGCAAATTTACGCCCGTAAAGGTGCTCCCATTGTGACAATAGTTAAAGTGCAATGTTGAATCTATTGTTCTTAGAGTGTGCCATATATACTACTCTACTACTACTACTACTGCTACTACTACTACTCCCACTATTTCTTCTTCTACTACTACAACTACTATTATTACTCTTTCAAAAACGTTTTTAGGCGTATCTATTGCAATGGCTGTGACAGCATGCATAATGTTTTGATAACCGTTTTAGATACAACTGTTTTTAAGTAACATTTTCTTCTTTAGTATTTTCACAACTGGTGGTAAAAAGTATCATGTGTTTCAGCTGGGAGTTTGCTCCTTCAATTATTGTTTATTTTCATTCCTATGAACTATGATTTTATATCTATAGTTACTAGGATTGTACAGGACCTTGATTGGAAGGTCACTTGCTGATCTTGCTATCTGTCAAAATATGTTACAATCAATCAATCAATCAATCAATCAATCAATCAATCAATCAATCAATCAAACAATCTATCTATCTATCTGTCTGCCTATTTGTCATCTGTTTTCTTCAGAGATTTCAAGATTTGACCGAATGTCTTAAACAGGGCAGAAAGCTGCTTTATAGGACAATAGTGGGACACATTGGGGGTTGACTGTTGACTTTGTCAATCGGAGGTGACGAGTTCGAATCCCGTCCTTGGACATTTTTTTTTTGTCCCTCTCGATCCCGTTGTGTAACTGGGTACCTGACAACACTGGGTTAATAATGATTGTAGGGCCCTCTGGTATACATTTATCGAGTAATAAATGGCAAAACTGAAGAGGCTGCCCTGTATGAAGGAGACGTAAAAAAAGACCAGGAACTTTGTGCTACTTAATTGTTATGAATTTTGTTGGTTATGATTATTGTTCGTACTTTCCCTTCAAATTAATGAGGAAATGTAAGATGGGAGTACATGTATCTCTTGTTTGTACGTTATTTTTTTCAAGATGATTCCCTATACAGACAGTCGATCAGTTTGAATCATTGCGTAATAAATAAGGTTTTCTTATTGCTATCTTCACTACACATGCATGCTATCAAGCCGCATCAATACATGTGTATCAACGCTCATTCATGTTTGACTCCTTGAATTTGCATGGTCCCTTGCTGTCCACATTTTCATCATTTTGATCTCGCACAATCAATGAAAATCTCAATAAACATACTGAAGATAATTTTTTTTTTGTATCTGCGTGTGTCTATCAGCTATGTTTAAGTGGGAACTTGAATGTATGTATGTGTTTACAGATAGGGATGAGGGATGGGGGAGGGGATGGAGGAGGGGGGGGGGATAAGAAGGGGGGGGGGTCTTTTGATTTAAAAACAAGCCCGTATCATCGTCCGAGGAATCTGTGTGACGGCTAGTCAAACGTGCGTCAGCTCCATGCGCAGGCGGCCACCGAACGAAACCCTCGCCCGGCGAGCGCGTGGCGGATCATCTTCACCTTCGTGTGCCCGTGTGTTGTCAGCAGCTGTCTGTGGCGCCCAATCGTTATCAGACGATTCCTCCTGCATCCCTGCCCCTCCGGTTATTAAATATTTGCATACTGTAACTAGTTATCGATCACGAAGCACGAGGATACATACCTGTTGTTCTTAAAACGTGTCATGCCTGAACTCAACCTTTGACCTCCCCATACGCCTGTTTCGTATCATCCCGTAAAATCTGGCGAGAGAAAAAGAAAAAGAGAGGAGGAGGGGGGGGGGGGGTGAGATAGGGAATAATGAAAGAAAGATAGAGAGAAGATAGAGAGAAGGACAGATTAGAGGTATTATGTGATGGATCGAGAATCGTTATGGTCATGTACAGTATCATACTATTGTTATCACAGAACGGAAGAAGGGGGTTGTTGGCCGCACTATATATCACACCACTGTCAGCTTAAGGTTTCATCGTTGTTAATATTGCGTTACATCTGCTTATACTGCTTTAGAACAATACCGTACGATAATTTTTGTCGAGTTTTATCTGACAACGAGCTTCATGTCAAAAAAAAAATAACCCCCCAAAAAATGAAAGGAAGAAAAGAGAAGCAGCCACGTAAAAGATTAGAAACATGTCACCATGTCTTACGATGGGGCCACTCGGCTGGGCTTGGCGACAAGGTAGGCGCCGTTGATGCATCATGTGGTAAGGCGTGCCTGTGATGAATAGTGCACGCAAAGTCAATACGCAAGCCGGCTAGATTATTCGTAATCGCTGCCTTGCGCTGTCATTCCACTTTATACACATCCTGAGAGTGTGGGAATATCCTATTTTATTATACTCGCGCCAATTTTTTGTGTGGTTAGGCCTGTTTGCCCGTTTCGCCTTCCGTGCAATAGTGACACTGCGTTGAACACATATGGCCCCATTTTCTCATTTTTGTTATTATTTCTCTGCTTTTTAAAGAAAGAAAAAATGTAATAGAATAATGACGTCTCCGGTGAATTGATAGACCCTTGCCGTTTGTAAATGTTGATGTAAAGTATGGATTATACTCACTGATGGTAAACTCAATTCAGGACGCTGATTAAATATTGGCTGATGAAATTACCTCGAGTCAGCTGTAGAAATTGACTCTTGTGTGCACGAGGGCATTTCCACTGTATGTTCGTCTCGGAAAAGAACATGACAGTATATACAGAAATTAAAACTTAAAATGATATTAAGTAACTTAATGAAAATATGAATGTGCATAACATTGTATGTGTGTACATTCATAAATTACACAGTGACACTAAGTTGCACACAACTAAGATATTTCAGCACGTACCAAGTCATAACACATGAATTTAAATCTGGAAAGACAATATTTTGGTAGAATATAAGATGAAGCCTTTTTTGATAGGACATTCATGAATCGTAGACTCGCATTGGTGTGATGTAATATGATATGATATGCCATGATATATTATCTTGCAATGTTATGAAAGACGATAGAATTTCATGTCATAGAAAGCAATATTGTTTTATTTAAACTCAATGTTTGTTCCGCAAGATGGTACTTTAGTACAGATGGGCCTTACGATGACTATTTATTTTTATACTTCTTACGAAGGAATACGGCATACTATATAATAATGTTATTTCATAACATCGATTCAAAATCATATGATATTCAATTTTATTCTGAATAATAAATAATTTATTTGCAAGGTATAGTGATATCACGCTATCTTCTTACCATCTACAATTCTACTGCTGCTTATACAAATGTGGAAATGAAAGTGTGATGAAAATATGCAATAATGATAATCAATATAACGTGCCCTCAGAGAACTTGATATAGAAGTCATAAAGTTTGAAATAAATATTACAAAGACATAGAGTGGTGTTCGCAAGTTATGTCAACAACATATTTCGTCAGCAATGATTTAATGGCAGAAGGTGTTTTGCCCGGATGTGGTTCGGTAGTATATAGTTAGGTCAAATCCATCATGGCGCTGGAACCGCACAGAAAGCGACCGAACGTACAGGGATAGGGTCATTCATGGGCAGTATTATGGGACATACTGTTTTGTCCAATCTCCAAAGGTTATACCCGTGTTGGGAGGCTCTGTAAGCATGTTGAAGATAGAGCATGAAGAATGTTGAAATACGGGGAAAGAGGGGTCCGAATGTGGTTCTCTACCGCTTGAATACAGGGTGTAAATATCGACAGAGGAGAAAGCATGGGCCCTAGACTGTTGCACATTGTACCTTACTGCATGTCACTCAGACTGAGGAGCAAGCTAGAACGTTATACGATCCACTGCAACGTTTGGTCTGCATGTATAGCAAGCGGAAATGATATGAAAGAAGGGGATGAATTTACAGCGGTGAAGCTACTGACATGTGTAATAATCCTCATGGTTTCCAACATTCCATTTTTAGTTATTCTGGTTTTTGCCACGATATTCTGCGAGCAAAAAGAGAGCGGGAAGAGGTGTAGGGAGAGGGCAAAAATCGTAACCAAAATATGAGTCATCGGAGTGACCATATCATCGCACTGCATGTACTGATATGGGTTATCTCCTGTTGTGCCCATCAATGGTATGGCATTGAACTGCCACAATAAACTTTACGCGGCGAACGTGCACGAAACAAGGAAATTTGCCCCTTCGTATACATTCACGTTTGCTGGTTTAATGGCCATTCTATAGCAGTTAGAAAGGAACTGTTTTTTTTTTCTATGAGTACTCTTTATTTCATGATAATCATGTATCTTCATCTGAATTTCAGCAGGCAAGAGCGGTGCCCCAGAAGAAGATATTCTATCATACATTTCTGCGATTGAGTGTATTTTGTTTGTGTTTGAGTATGTGAACGAATCTGTAAATTTGAGGGGTGAATGGTATAAGACGCCTTACTTTCAAACTCGTCTGAATATCTTGTATAGACGCTTATACTGGTATGCTCTTGCCATTGTACACTCCCTGTTCTGTTATCTATTTCAGGAAACGCACCGCCAACTTCATAATGGCTGCCTCTTTTCAGCGGCTAGAACTGGACCATGCTTTGCCCAGGACAGGTCTCCCATCCAGGTCCAGCGAGCTGGCTTGCATCGTCTTCGAAACCAACCCCATTCGAGATCACGACGCTGCCTTTGAATAAAGACGTGAAAAAAAAAAAAAAAACACCCAAAAACAAAACAAAAAGGCATCAGCAAGTCACAGACACCACTGGGTAAAAAAAAAAAAAAAAAAAAAAGAAGAAGAAGAAGAATCGCTTACAAAATGATTACCGGTACTCCACAGCAGTTTAAATTCATTTAATTGATGTAGTTATTGCATATAATTTGAATGCGTTTTCATCTGAATTGAAACCACAGTCGTTACATGGGGTTATAATCACCTTCGTCGATTTCCGCTTTTTTTTTTCAAGAACATCACCGGAAAAGCAAGTCTGTCACAACGAAGCCATTATTATTACTTGCATATGTGTGTATTATAGACGCCACGAAGAAAAAGGTCATATAAGTTGTAGGAGTCTCGAAATGCTCATTAGACAATCATGATACCCATTAGAATGTGTGCATAATATATGATATGCTTGTGTCATTCATATCTATCATTTTGTTTGTTTGTTTTTGTATTTTTTTTTTACGACAACATGCACTTTCAACTAATCATCATAACAAACCGGTCACTACTTTCATCACATCTAATCACCTCTTTGGTGTTTGCTACACAGAGAAAGAGCACTGAACCTCGAACTAATGGCAACTAGATTAAAAAAAGAAGAAGAAGAAGAGATGAGAACGTGAGTGTGTATGTCAATCATTATGGAACCGCAAGATGGGGTGACATGTGGAATTAACAAGCAACCTGCATTTCACGCACTTCACTGACTCACTCGACACCTGACATTTTGCCTGACTTAATACTTTAATGATTTATGCATCAAGAGTATCACACATCGATGCATTTGCATAATCATGGTTCATACTTATCACAGATATAAACTTTGCAGATCGACAACTGCTTGGCAAAGTGCATTTCTTCTTCCTTTGACCACGTCAATGACCCGCTTAGTCATGTTACGCATTTAAAATGTACAGTTATCATTGTCTTTAGTTCAGTGTCGTAAGATGTTGATCTCTCTGGTCGATATTGAAATGCTTTATTTCTTATTTTCATATTTTTAGCTTTTTCGCGATCATTCATATTGAGTTTTTGACACCAGGGAAAATACCTGTAATTCCATGTGGAGAGAGCTTGACGACTATGAATGAACAACATTGAGACAACAGAAACTTAAAATGTATAAAGATTATGTAAAGACAAATAAGGAGATAAACGCGTTATTCTTAGATAGCACATACAAAAGTAGGCCCACTGTTCAGAATGTCGAGTATACGTACTTATATATTTTTAGTGTTTTTTTTTTATTGAAGAATAAATGGGGTTAGTGTTAGTTCTTCGGATGATGGAACAGCTTAGAATGTATTGCTAGCATTGATAAACGACATTCTGAAGATGAGCCCGTTGGTACAGTAATCACACTGTTTTTTAGGTGCATTGTTGGTGTGGTGTTGAGCGCGGACAGTGAGTTCTCAGACTTTGATATCATTATTTTGCTTCTGTAATGTCTTCTCTAATAAGCCCGACTACATGCGTGCGTTGGTCGTAAACGGGACCCAGCATCGCTTTGACCGAGCAAGAACTCGCAGTAGTCGCAGTGTATTTGTGCTAGCTAGTGGAGACTGTCGACCACGAACCAACGCAAATGCCCAGCCGGACGGGAGAGGCGAGCGGATTGACAAGACGGCCGGCTGACGACGGGTCATCCGTCCATTCCATGCACCCATTCTCCGGGGTGCTCAGCGGCTAACATCACACCCCAACGGGACCCTGTCTGCTTCACTTGCCGTGACCGTCCCGCCGCGAAACGGGTAGCGGGGACCCGCGTTGGACATGTTGGAGTGCTTGAATTCGTCCATTAACACTGGTCTGCAGGTTCATTGTTGAGGACGATGTATTTACTGTCGGGTAATTCTGCCCCGAGGAGGGTTGCGAACCTTCTCTTGCACACTTCTGTCGCCCTTGTAGAACAGGATAGTGATTTAAGACATAAATCTAGACCCGTCGGCCTCTTTCAGTGAGCATTCGATTTTTTCGGAACCTTTTTGAAAAATGAAACCAGTAATGATACACAAGAAGACAACATTCAGGGGCAAACATCGACATAATACAGAGACTTTGCGTTACGCATTTCCCCCCTCGCTATTAGAATCTTTCTATTTGCAGTTCTTAAATCGCCCATGGAGCTGTGGGTAAATTCTCAATTAATTTGCGGGAGTGGAAATAGGAGAATGTGGAGTCTCCCTTTTCATAGTATTTACTCAGGGTATTGCGACGTGAGTGTGTCCAGCGACTTTGATGGGCCAGCCCTTTCTTTTTTCCTTCTCTGTTTGGTCGACGTGTGGTTCCCTCGTCTTCATCGGAGGGTGGGGGGCCAGCCTCCCCTAAACTGGATGGGCTTGGTCTGCGGTAAGCGCCGGACCTTTTCTCGCCGGGGCAGTGACTGCCACTGGGTCTCCACCGCCTCGAGATATTTGCCCTATCAAACTGTTGAGACCCGATCTCTACAGAGCGTGTTGCACATACATATGGGGCATCGTAGGTAAAGTATGCCCGCCGGCCATTTAATCACCTTCCTATAAACTTGCCTACCAGAGTGTCCAAAATTCTCGCCATTGTGAATGTCCCTCTCCTCCCTATAGTCAGACGCTGTTTTCTTGTGCACAAAGAAAGAAACTGACCTTGGACAAAATGTCGGAACTTTTTTGGTATGGTAAGCAAATGAGCGCACCCGACTATTCTTCCGTTGTTTGACCGTGGAAAAAGAACAAAGTCAACAATGTCAAATGATGCTGGTGCCATAACTTTGCTATCAATCAGAACGCGTGCGCGAGTATTCTACATCGTTATTTGCAGACGGCGATAGCAGAGTTTTGTTTGAAAACTTTTCGTCTGGCATTGTCTGGTGATCATTTCGAAACACTTAAAAGGAGAATTCTATACAAAATAGTGTTCTCACTATGAACATAGGTAATGATGGTTGTTTATAGCAGGCCATGATAAATGAAAATTATGGACAGACAATACCATCAATCCATGAAGCTGATACGCAATAATCGGATGTCGAAATTTATGATGGTGAAGTTAGCATTGTTTTGCCTTTGATATCATTGAATTATAATATTTTAGTCATTGCAAACAAATTCTGATATACTATCAGTCATTGTAGAAATGATGTGCTAAGAAACAAACGTTGGACCCATACTACAGCTCTGACTAGGAATGTCTTTGCTGAAAGAACAATCTCTGTGTGGAACGTTTTATGCTTCGCAGAAATATGTTTTGTTCACCAGTTATGATGGATTTTTCTAGTCGCATTCAATTCAAGGATAATGTTATAACATGATTAGAAGTTAGAAAGTCACTCTGCAGTGATAAATTACAATCAATGTGTGGAAAGTGATAAATTATGGTATAGTATTGCCTTATTTAGTCATCTAAAGCATCACAGATCAACAAACATGGACACATACACAGGCAAACAAACACAATCAAACGGGCAAACACACAGACAAACAAGGAAAAACAAACAAACAAACAAACAAATAGATACTAATCGATGATAATGGATTGCATACGAATCACATCCTAGTATATCATTTGTGTAATCATTTCGTGTCCCGAAACAATAAGTAAATAAGAATAGCATATTTCAATGACTTCCAACGGATCTGCGTGATTGGTACAATTGCTATGCGTCCCCCTAAATACAAAATTGAAAACATTATAATTTTCCATCGTATATATTCAGCAGAAGTCCTTTGCGAGTGAGAATACTGCGTTTAAAGAGCTGCCCACACCCCAATACGTTCGGGACGGTTATATCCAGTGGAACAACACAATACGAAGCTTGTTACACGAGGGAAACCATGGTTGCAATCTATTACTTTCCTCTACTAGTTATGTCAAAATTCTGAAGAGACATTATTGAAAAGAAGAACAATTTCATAGAATCGTTCATAGATAAGGATGTATCCCACTTCCAATCTTTCAAGTATACTCATTCCGACAGCAGAGCGTGTCCTACGTTACAGATTTTGCTGCTGTTTCGTGTTGGAAGCACAACTAGAAAAGGCCGGCTGAAATTATACGTTAGAGCTCCCATTTTTTAATGTACTTATTGGAAACATTAGAAAAAAAAAAACTAACCAAACAAGCCCGCATGTCACACTTACAGGTATAATGGATCAATTTATGATTTTCTGTCCTTTTTTTTTGTTGATTTGCATCATTTATTGCAACATTATGAAAACGATAGATTCACCTCTGACTCTTTCGACACATTGGCCTTAGTTCGTCAGAGAAGGAAAACTTATAGACAACGTAAGCTCATATCTACCGAAGCCATATACCTACTTGGTTTATTTCTGACAACAGCCGGTTGGATTAGACAAAACTGGAAATGTTTATTTCATACTGTATGTGTTTATGTTATTTATCCATCCGATATACCTCATACGTTTTCATATTTCATCTTATGGTTTTCTGGATTTCCTCCGGATTCGATTGGCGTGGTGGTATGCCTAATAACTTCAGCCCGATCTACATTCCATTGGCGTCAGAACACATTGTCGGTGTCTGCGAGTCAGGAGCTCACACACCAGAGGTATGCTGATGTACTTCGCACGTAGAATTTTGAGCTGAAGTGCACAGAATATATCACATCTCGAGGCATGCATCAAGCTTCAACTGATATAGATAAACCATGTTACTTAATGTTCATTCACTTCAATAATTTTCATCGGATTTTTTTTTCTTTCAAATCAGAAAAATATGAATTGATGAACTCCCAGTAGACACTGTAAAAAGATTTACTCCAAAACATTGTGTGTAAAATTCTTAAACAACTTTTAATACTGGAACGTTTAAAAAGCGAACAACAACAACAACAACAACAACAACGAACAACACATAATACACGATCATACACAGAACAATTTTGTCGTCCAAACCAGTCAGTTTCGACTGGTAATTCTCAATAATTTGTACGGGAATCTCGATCTCTCCGAATTTTGCTATCAGAGTTAGTTAGAGTTAGGGTATTTGTCGTCTTTTGTTATCATTATCATTTTCATGTCAAATCTTAGTTAAGATCATTGTCACTGATGACAATACATCACTCCCAACGCAAAGAATCAATACTTCTTGATTACAACGGCATTTTCCAGAATAATAAACAACACTTCAAAATATTTCGATTGCTCGAAGCCGAGATTTACCCTACAAGTATTTGAACAGCGGCGTGGTCATACATACTACACTCAAATTAACATCTTTATCATGTGTGCACGGAAATGTTCGCATATCAAAATTAAATGCTAGATACACTGTACACATGACATAGGAATGGGGTCTTCGATTTTTTTTTTCTTTCCTCTTACTTTGATTACGTCCTTTTCGCCAAAGAAACCTCGCCTCAAACATTCTTGCTCTGTTAGCATGCGTAAGCACGCGCACGCACCAACTAATAATCAAACAAAGCGAAAGCCTCACATGCCCCCTTGTATATCTATACACGCACGCACACTCGCACGTATGTACGCACGCACGCACGCACGCATGCACACAAGAGCACAGGTAAACACGTATAGTAAGGGTACTAGGTCTCGCGCAGGGACCCAATGATCGCGCATAGCGTAACTGCGTATAGCAAGCGATATTACGCGTAGGACTAAGCGCAAACTTTGCCGATACGCCCCTGGAATAAACATACCTGACTTACCGCTCAACATGAGAAGGAAGCAGGTAAGAAATTTTGATTTCCAACAAATTTTCCACTAAATTTCCAATTTTTTACCTTGTACAAACCTACCTTCCCTTAAAATCTGTTCTAAGGATGTTGTAGCCTAGACGTGTCGTCTCGCTTGTCTCGTTCGTAGTCGATAGAATTCGTAATTTGTTCGATCGATCGTTTACCACGTGACGTCATCATACACAAGAACAATGTATGCTGCCAGCTACGCTGAAATACTGTTAATAAATGTTGTTTTAAGTCAAATTTTAACACAACGATTATAATATTACAAAGGAATAAATATTTAAGTCTATCGAAGTTGAAGTGTGATTTCAATTTGAATTTGCTTGTGATTTCTTGCGCTAACTTGTGATATATTTGTGACAGGGGAGGGCCATAATGATACTAAAGAAAACAAATTAGATGAGAGTGTGACAAATGGGTGACGAAAATGAGAGGGTGACGAATGGGTAAGCACACACACAAACACACACACACACACACACACACACACACACAAATATATGTTCATATCAGGGAGGTGTGAGACCTCCCTGTTCATATTTTACTTTTTTCATTTTATATTACGTGTATATTATTGGTTAAAGTGATTAGAAATATTGTAAGAAAACTTTATAAATGAAAATCATTAATGATTATGAAAATAAACTTTATAAATGAAAATCATTAACGATTATGAAAATATCAATGATAAAAATAATAATAAGATAATAAGAATGATAAAATGATGATGGTGGTGGAAGTGATAATAATAATGAAAATGATAATGATGATGATTATGATGATCGATGATGATGGTGGTGATAATAGTAATAATGATAATAATAATAAAAACAATAATAATGACAATAATATACACAAGTTATGTAAAACTGCTGTTGCTTAACAGGGACAAATTTAATATCAAGTGAAAAAATATTCTACGAAAGCCGGAGCACGTTACAGCCGCAGAGGGGCAGACACTTTCACGCATGAAACTACAGAGGGCAGCTGCGCGATCTTTACATACCCCGAGAAATTGAACCCATAAAAAAAAGTCCGACATACAAACGGCGATAGCGCACTACTCCGTCATCGTATCATCAGGAGATTCTGGGAGGTGATTTTTCTGCAGTTTCGTGATATTCATTGAGAAATTTAGGTACGATTATGGAATAACTTCTATTATAAGAGCATTTCAAATTTTCGTGCGCGATATCTAGACCCCTCAACCATACGTAAACATATGCATGTTAGCACGATTGCAAGCGCTCTCGCAAACATCAACACAATTTTCCGAGGCTGCGGCTCGTGCCAAAGAGTTAGAAAAAAAAATATATAATCACAGAGTAAATTTAAGTCCTAATCAACCGTCACCTAATGCGACAAATACAAGCTGAACACGACAGAGGGAGCCGGAAGTGAAAGTAAGAATTGCAAGATCACATCTGACACGAAAAGGGAGAAGGAAAAAAAAAAGAAGCGGGGGTTCCCGTCACCACGATTAAAGCACCTCACAAGTGTTGTAATTGTAAATGTTTCTTTCGATTTGGGGGCAAAGAAGATGGGAGAGTTTTCCCTTTTTTATTGACTAGAAGGTTCACTGCATAGATATAAACAGTTTAAACAGATTTGAACAGATAACAGATTTGATATTGACAAAGAGTAAAAACAAATTTATTGATGAAAAGTTAAAAAGTTGTCTTGTTCTTGTTTTTGCTTTATCTGCTGTTGTTTCGTCTGTCTACCCCACCCACTCCCTCTTGAAACAAACTTGGTTGCATCCATAGGCTCTCTTACCCGTTATCACTCACCACGGCCGAGTCGCAGAAGAGACGGGTGTAACCCAATCTCGGTCTATTTTGATCATATTATAACCGTCTACCGTCTGACCCGAGCGCACACGACCCTGATCGCTACCAGTCAAATGTTTATCGCCAACTCTTCGTTTCTGGGTCGTGCAAGGACTACTGCACTTTCGAGCGCTATTTTCGAACCCCGATTCGCGGCCAGAGCTCCCTTCTGCTCTCAATCCCACCCCCCCCCCCTTCTTCCTCTCACTCTCCTGTGAATAGCTAACTAGGGCTCCCTCAACCGTGCTCTTATTTTCTCTACTGTTTTTATCGGCATCTCTCCCAATATCGAACCCCCATCTATTTCTTTTCCTCTCTCTATCCCTTCCTTTTCAGTTTAATCGTTGGTATCTGTATGTTTCACTGGTTCTTCTCATCATTACACACTCCAGCTCAATTTCTACTGCATTTTTCCCCCACATTGAGTTTTACGCTCCTTTTTTTTTCAATGTTCGGCAGCTCTCATTTTCCAATTTGTGAGAGCAATCGTAACTATGGAATCGAGAATTACTATAAGAGAGAGTTGGGGGGGGGGAGAAGGACAGAAAGGAGAAAGAAAGAACGAAAGACAGAACTGGTGACGCAGAGAGAGGGAGAAAACACACCAACGAATGTACATGTCAAACGTCGCAAATGTGCTACTGTCATACCTCGGATCGACCCATGTGACATGATGTGAATCTCACTGAAAAAAAGGGAATCAGAAAAACAGAACGGAATGTTTATGTCAGATATATATATACAAATTATTGACTGTTCCACCTCATGTTGGAATCGGTCAGGGGAGTCCAAAGTTTGAACTATGTCTATAAAGTTCAAAACTGTTCATAGATTTTTTTTTTTTTTAATCTCCCAATCTTCTGCCAAATCACTTGTCATAAAGGAGAAGAACATTGCTCTGTCTATCTAGGACTACATCTCTTTCTTCTCTCTCTCTCCCTCTTTTTTCTCTTCCTTTCTCTCTTCTGTGAAACCACAATGGGTATTCCTTCCCGTTGTCATCATAAACTCTTTAACGCGGCGGCAAATCAATCAGTAGCTTCTCAGATATTTCATACTCTACCAACGGGTGATATGATGCCAAACGGTTTGTTCTGCCTCTGTTGTGAGGATAACTTCTCCGCGCTGGATGAGCTGATCGTGCTGGTGATGGCAAAGGGATACCCGGCGGACATATCCATCAATCTATGTAAATATTGCATATTTGAAGTAAAGGGGGAAGTCCCACGTGTGATAACCTTAACAGATAGTCACGCGATAACTTATCATTATGTCAGGTCTCTTGACATAAAATGTCGAATCATATAAACGCAAAGAAAAGTAAACAACAAAGTTTTACCAAACCTCAATATGTCAGCAGTTATCGTTATGTTAGCTGGCATTAGTGTGTGAATGTTGTTTTCTGTCAACCTCTATTTTCTCTCACTCAATAGGGACATATTCCACGGAAAATCATTAGCATTTCAGGGGTCTACTCTCTCTAACATTAGTAAGATCTAGCTTATTAGTAGACATTGATTTCTGTTCTTTCCCCCTAATATTAAGTCATATTCAACTATTATTTAACTTCAGATCTATCTAACAAGCTGTATATTTTGACATACTTGCTGATGATTTCTCATATAATTGTCTTTTATAAAAATCAATATTATTCATTACCAGTTATGTTTCAAACTTCCATCTGTTCTGTGTAAGTCATCGTTAAAAGCGACAGTGGAGAAACTCAGTAGGTTATCGAATAGAAGCGAATTGAATGCTGACGGCCATTATGTTTTATATCACACGATTAGAGATATAAAGACGAAGTGATAATGATGGCTACCAGATGGATAAACTATATAATCGAAATCGTTTTAGCCTCTTTGGTGAAAAAATATTGCTGTACCATCCTGCCCTGCCATTACCACCATCGCTATCATTGCGCTTCAGGACACGTGTACCCGTTTTTTGCTTGGGTCAATGACCCGGACGACATTTTGAAAAAAAAGTTACCTACTATAGTTGAGGGACCCAACATTACTACTGTTCCACAGTTAATCAATTGATCCAAGTAAATGTTCATTTGGAATAAAGCCATTTTTAATGTTATAACATGCAGTCGTATAGAAAGATTAAAAAAGTACCGTAAATTCATAAATTTTATATATCTGTATAAATATGTACACAAACACACACACACACACACACACACACACATATATATATAATATATATATATATATATATATATATATATATATATATATATATATTATATGTATACATTATTACATACAAATGTATGAATATGAAACATACTATACGACAAGAAATCATGGTACTCATAAAGCATTAGATCCTCTTCTATTCCTTCTTTTAATCATATGTGGAATCATGCATACATGCTTGCAATTCGATGAGTACCTCTAATTTTATCGGCTCTCCGAAATGGACAAATCCCGGTCTGCGTGATAATAGCTTTACAAGAGCATACATGTCACAAGCGACTATACTGCATATGAGGTGGCATTCGGTTGGTGCGGCTAAAATTAGGGCTTTTAATTTGCCATGGTAATTTGTTGGGGGAAAATAGGGTAAAGGTCAATAACGTGATTGCCCCAAGTTCAATTTTCAAAGTTAAACAGTGTTCTTAATTCTACCGCACACTTGTCTGTACAAAAACTTTAGGTTTTATTAGAATAACAATTCTGAACCATAGAGATACGACTTAATTAAAAAAAAAGGCAAACAATTTCTACATACAACCATGGACAATTTCTATGAAAATAGGATAAAAAATTATGTAATTATAAATTTATTATTAATTATAACTTTATTATTAATTATAGATAATGTTATTTATTATAATTATTATTATTATTATTATTTATTAATTATAAATAAGTATTTAATTTAAGCTGCTCTTTGCTTTAACAGTACTCGAACAGTTCATTATCTCAGTATGTCATCAACTCGGAATTTTCTTTTGACCGTGTACATATGAAGAGCTTGCTTCCAAAATCCGCTATATCCATCATTTTTCAATGGATTTAGCGCCTTCTGGAAGCAAGCTCTTCATATAGAAATGATGAAAACTCAATTTTCTGCTATATAAGGATTTGAGGGAAAGTCATAATGGCGTTTGAACGAAAAAAAAAAAACACACAACAACAACACTTATTACAATATCAAGAGTTGTGTTCAAACTATATGGCAACTTGTGAGGAGATGACATCATGACTTACTAATTGGCTTATTTATTATTTCATGTATTGACCACCATGTTCTATACGTATTTTTCTAATAATATTATTTTCCAATGTAAAATACGAACAACAGTGAAATTTAAAAAGATAATTGTTTAAACATCTTTTTCAATCAGAATTAGCGAGAGTTCACAATTTGATAACGTCCGTAACTTCCAACAAATGTTGTTTACTTTTTTATCGTTGCTAGTGAGACGTTCTTCTTTTCAGATTAATTTTACCTGTTCAGGAATTCTTATTAGAAAGGAAATGTGCTCATCTCGTGGAACCTAGCTGGTTTACATTTCGCAATGTAAAGTCGAATGTACGGAAACAAAGTTCACAGTATGTACACAGAGAGGGAAAGATACAGATCTAAACACACACATACATACACTACACAAACATTTTATATCATGATATACATGTTATAATATTATATATATCTATCTATCTATATATATATATGAAGGGGTCGGTGCATTATAGTGCTAACCCACACAATGTTCATTTTGAGATAATCGCTTTTGAAAGTTTGAAAAAATCCATAAATCAGGTCAGTGACTCGAGAAGGCCAATTTTTTCGTATATGAACCTTTACATACTCAAGATTGTATAGTGTCTTGGGGAATTTTACTACACTGATATTTTGGTGGATTCAAGAGGATTTTTCAAGTCACATTTTGAATTTGTGGCTTAGCACTTTAATGCAGCCAAATCCGTCGTGTATACAAATACTTTTTATTTTTTGAAAACTCACAAAATATCAATATCTCTTCGCTAAAGATGGAAAATTAATGTAATATTTGAGTTTCCCTCCTTTGTGACGTGAAATTAAAATAAGATATAATTGTTTTTAACTGTCTGTGTTGTATAATCTCTTTGAATTATGAAGACAAACTTTGCATATATTTCAGACGCACACACTCGCACATAATCATATATGCATAAAGACATCTTGAAAATGTGGATATTAAACAATTTCAACAATTCAAGTTTTAAAAGACAAAGCATTCAGTGTCATAGAAAATAATAATATGATTTTGTTGGGGGGGGGGGGGGAAGGGGTTATATCTCATTGAGGATTTTACATCTTCCGTGTACTTAAAAGCAGGGAAAGAGTCCCTTCTTCAGCATTATGCATATAACGCATTTTAAATTTAGAGTATAGATCAGAGAAAATAAAGTAAAATGATACATATCAACATTATTCCAGAGATTATCATGTCTTTTGTTAAAGGGAATAAAATACCATAAAGTAGACATTAAGGCCTTGTTTAGCTAGACTGGTTTTCTTGTTTAGGGTATCAAAATCACCAATGTACTCTAAAATCCTTCTTTGTATGACAACAAATTTACCAAAAAATAGTGTTGCATGAGAATTATGACTGTACATGCCTCAATGAATCCTCCTCCCCCATGTTCGTTGGTAAATGCAGGCTGTTTGAAATCATGCAGGAAAGTTCTTAACACAAAATGAATGACTAACTCTTAATGGCCCAAAATCCATAAAAAGAACATTTTTAAAAATTGGGAAAAAATCTCTTTGGAAGTCTGAACACTTATAGATTTCGTATATTCGCACAGACCATACATGCTGAAATACAATGTGCCGAATAAGACCAAAATAGTCTACGTATTATACCAAGTTGGTGTGTTTATACAAATACATCATTACCCCATATGCACGTTTTCAGACTACATTTGGATCATGAAGATCATTTAGGAACAAGAAAAAAATGTTCTCATGTCAAAACTGTTACGGTGACAAAAACATACACGAAAAAGTGAAAAATCTATATGCTTTCAATAGTTTAATCGATCACAAATCTCCAAATTAATTTGAAGGAAACTTTCTTTTTTGTAAATTAATCTTTTAAACAACCCTGTGAAAAAAAAAACTCTGAAATTTGTAACAGAATACAGCAAATACATTTTCTTTCCAACATGGAGACTTCTTCATAAAAATGCATGATAAATACCGAGTTTAAAGGGTAAATTCAGTAGTGGAAAAAAGGGAGCTATTGACTCACAAAATTAAATTACGTAAAAAAAAACACTATACTATCAGCATTGATGCTTTAAAGTCCGCTTTGATTGCTTTTACCTATTATTGATTTAAATTGAGAAACCGTATAGAGGTATCAACAACATGGAACTATGAATTTTATACGTCAGCGTTAGATTTGAAAAATAATGTTTGCAGTTATATCATAAATGTAACATCCTTTCAAAGGATGTTAAACATGTAAGTATCGTGTGTGATGCGCCTTGAACAAGGCTAATACCAATAAAGAGGTCCGCAGCAAGTTATCGCTCTCAGATCAAGACATGGCTTCCCAATCGTGGTCTTTTGCAACGTTGTTGTGATGGTTTGGGTGCGATCTGCCAGGAATGGAGCGGAACATTTGATTGTCATGATGTGGTGATTGGGTTGAGTCATGACAAATTGGGACCTTGTCCGGGAAAATGAACAGACAAGCCGTTTTCTTTCGCATGTTCCATGCGGATTGTGGTGAGGACTCTCACGTCTGGTTGTACACGTGTGCTGTAAGTACGTAGTGTATAGCGTCGATGGTGTATAGGCTCATGTCGTATCGGGCCTATGTACCTGCTTGCATGTAGGTTCTGTTAGGCCTCATGCGTTTTGGTGAGGACTCTCACGTTTGGCTGTACACGTTTGTTTTTAGTATGTAGACAAGTGTATAGCGTCGATGACAGGCTTATGTATTGGGCCTGCATTGTTTGCATGTTGGTTTTGACAGGCCACATGCGTTTTGGTGAAGATTTTCACGTTTGGTTGTGCACATTATTGTGTATAACATTTATGCTGCGTAGGCTTTGGCAGTCATTGACTGTGTTTGTAGTTTTCAGACTACATTTTGTGTGAAGGCCTAGTGCAGATTTTGGTGAAGACTCTCACGTTTGGTTGTGCACGTTGTGTATAACATTTATGCTGCGTAGGCTTTGGCAGTCATTGACTGTGTTTGTAGTTTTCAGACTACATTTTGTGTGAAGGCCTAGTGCAGATTTTGGTGAAGACTCTCACGTTTGGTTGTGCACGTTGTGTATAACATTTATGCTGCGTAGGCTTTGGCAGTCATTGACTGTGTTTGTAGTTTTCAGACTACATTTTGTGTGAAGGCCTAGTGCAGATTTTGGTGAGGATTCTCACGTTTTGGACGTTTGTCGTTTTTGCATGAAGGTCTTTTGTAGACCGATTTGGGTGAGGATTCTCACGTTCAGTTGTGTGCGTATATAGTGCATAGCGTGGGTATTGCGCATTGGGCTCGCACGTGTTTTGTAGTCGCAGACGGTCGGTCTAGCGCGTCGTGTGTAGGGCTAGTGCAGTTTGTGAGTGTGCGTATGCTGGATGTGTATGTGTGGGGGCTTGCGTACACATTGGCTACGGGTCACGCCGAATTTTCTGGAAGATTAGCCTCGGTTAAAGGCTTTGATATATTTTCCTTAGTTTGCACAATCGTGCTATGTGGTCGTTTGTAGTGAGTGTGTATACTCATTCTATGTCCTTAGATCACATGCTAATGTGATGCCGTGGTGTTCTGATTGTATGCCTGATTCGAAGGCTTAGGGATTTTGATGTTTTCTGCTTATCGTAGAAAATTTTTGCCTGTTCTGCGCGTGTGACTGGGTTCATGCATACATGTGTACTCATATGCAGTGCATTTCTTTTGTTAAGGCTTTGTAGTTTTGTGAGGATTTGTGACTTCTTGCAAGTTTTGATTTTGATATTCCCACAATGGCTGATGTCGTGCAGAGCTTTGTTGATGAACCCACTCAGGAAGGTTTTAATAACCTGAGGAAGGCAGAACTGGTGGAAGTTGCTCGAATTTTAGAAATCCCGATCAAAACATCGGATCGAAAAGCAGAGATCAAGGACACAATTTCGGAGTTTTTTACCAATACTGGTATCTGGCCTGCCTCTTTGTCAGAGGATGAAGCAGGGACAGATGATGGTGAAATTATCACACCTTTGGTAACCCCTGCAGAAAGTGAATTGAAGAAAATTGAGATCCAGCTTCGGATGAAGCAGCTGGAAGTCGAGGCAAAGAAAATAGAACTCGAAATCAAGTCAATCGATGCAAAATCGAATGAACCTTCTTCCAGCAGTTCAGCAAAGTCATCAAAATTTGATGCATTAAGGCAATCTCAGTTGGTGCCGAAATTTCGTGAAGACCGGGTAGAAGAGTTTTTCCAGCACTTTGAAAAAGTGGCTGTGAGTTTAGAATGGCCCAAGGAAGTGTGGCCGACATTGATACAGAGCTCGCTGGTAGGGAAGGCCCAAGAGGTCTATGCGTCTCTCACTATCCAAGAGTGTTCTGACTATGAGAATTTGAAGAGTTCCGTGTTAAGGGCGTACGAGTTGGTGCCGGAAGCCCACAGGCAACTGTTTCGGAATTATAGGAGAAGGGATGATCAGACATTTGTTGATTTTGTACAACACAAGCAGACCCATTTTGAACACTGGTTAAGGTCGTCTGGTGTTGATGATTTCCACAAACTGAAAGAGTTGGTATTGTTAGAGGAGGTGAAGAGGTGTGTTCACCCAGATCAGCGGCAGTACCTGGAGGAAAGGGGAGTGAATGGTGCCAGGAGAGCTGCTGTCCTCCTTGATGAGTATGTGCTTACCCACAAGGGTACTTTCAAACTTTCTTCAAGCAAGAAAGGAGGCCAGGGTGTGCCAAGAAAAGGAGCTGTTGCTCCGAGCATTCCCAAGCCCGATCTTGATCAAAAGCCGAACAAGGCTTGCTTCTATTGCAAGAAGGATGGACATGTGATGTCAGCTTGCTGGAAGTTGAAGAAGAAGCGAGAAAAAGAGGGGATTAGCAACCCCAAAGCATTGCCAGATGCTTTTGCTATCACTCGCACAGAGCATCTGCCATCGTTTGAACGGGTGGCAGAGAATTACAGACCTTTCATATCTTCAGGGTATGTTAGTTTGACGCCTGATAGTGAGCAGGTTCAGGTTCACATTTTGAGGGATACAGGAGCATCACAGAGTCTCCTGTGTGCAAAGACATTGCCATTTTCGGTTGAATCTTCTGTGAATTCGGAAGTGTTTGTGAGGGGAGTTGAAGGTGGGAGTGTCCGAGTGCCTCTTCATAATATCGAATTGAAGAGCGATCTTGTCAGTGGCTCAGTTGTAGTAGGTATTTTGCCTACATTGCCAGTCGAAGGTGTCACCTTATTGCTCGGCAATGATATCGCTGGAGAGAAGGTTTTGCCTCACTTTCTCCCAAGTAAGACACCCGTGGTTGACGAAGCCACAGAGAAATTGGTTCAGGATATGCCTGATGTGTTTCCCTCATGTGCTGTTACCAGGTCAATGGCTCGTGAACTGGAGAAAGAGGAGCAAGAGGATATCTTGGCTGATACTTTCTTCTCTAGACTTGAAGAGTCTAACAGCAGTGATGATGCACATATGGACCATGGTCAAATGTCAGAGATTTCTCGTCAGAGTCTGGTTGAATTGCAGGGCAAAGACCCTGAAATAGTGCGTCTTGCACAGTCACTTGTACCTGATAGGAGGAAGAGGAGAAGACTCTGTCATGTCAACATGCTAAAGGAGTATGTTGAAAATGTAGAAGAGGCTAATGAAAAGCCTGTTGCTACGGTTGGAATCGGTTGTGAAGTGGATGGTGAAGACAGTGAGAGTGATGATGTGGAAATTCCACAGTTGATGTTGAAGAATTCTGAGGTGTTAGCAAATCTTTCTGACACATTATCTCATCTTCCAGGAGTAGAGAGAGCTCAGGTGATGGATGTAGTCCATGAGTATGAACACCTTTTCAGTGATGTACCAGGTCGTACTAGTGTGGTGGTGCATGATGTTGATGTGGGGGACTCCTCCCCTGTCAAGCAACACCCATATCGTGTGAATCCATTGAAAATGGATGTTCTGAGGAAGGAAGTTCAATACATGCTTGAACATGACCTTATTGAGCCCAGTAAGAGTGGATGGAGTTCTCCCTGTGTGTTGGTTCCAAAGCAGGATGGTTCTTTGCGTTTCTGTACGGATTACAGGTTGCTCAATTCGAAAACAAAGTCAGACTCGTACCCTTTGCCCCGCATCGATGATTGTATTGATCGCGTAGGGAATGCCAAATACGTCAGTAAGTTTGACCTTTTGAAGGGGTACTGGCAGGTTCCCCTCAGTGAAAGAGCGAAAGAACTGTCTGCATTCGTGACTCCTGACGGATTCTTCCAATACAAAGTGATGCCGTTCGGGATGAAGAACGCGCCCGCTACATTCCAGAGACTCATCAACACCGTCACGTCTGGCTTGGTGGGATGCGAGGCGTATCTTGACGACATCATAGTGTACAGCCATACATGGGAGGACCACCTTCTGAGAGTCAGAGCACTGTTTGACCGCTTGACCAGTGCCAACCTTACGGTGAACTTGAGGAAATGTGAGTTCGCCCGAGCAAAAGTCGTGTTCCTGGGTCACATTGTGGGACATGGTTCCGTCAAGCCTGTTGAAGCAAAGGTGGAGACGATCCTGAACTTTCCCCGCCCACAGAGTAAGCGAGAGCTGAGACGATTTCTGGGCATGACTGGCTATTATCGGAAGTTCTGCCATAATTTCGCTGATGCTGCAACACCGCTCACCAACATGTTGCGGAAAGATTCGCAGTTCGAGTGGTCAGATGACTGTCAAGTTGCTTTCAACCGGCTGAAGGCAATGCTAGCGAGTTCTCCGGTTCTTGCAGCGCCGAACTTCGACAAGCAGTTCATTCTTATGGTGGACGCGAGTGACACAGGAGGAGGAGGAGCCCTGATGCAGAAGGACGACAACGGAGTTGACCATCCCGTCGCGTACATGTCCAGAAAATTCAACAAACATCAGCGACGGTACTCCACTGTCGAGAAGGAGACGTTAGCGCTCGTCATGGCTCTTCGTCATTTTGACGTGTACCTGAACACTACAAAGTATCCAGTGCTGGTGTACACAGACCACAATCCGCTTGTGTTCCTGTCGCGAATGAGGAACAAAAATGGACGCCTAACCAGATGGGCGCTAGTGCTACAGGAGTACAACCTCGTGATACAGCACGTACGTGGAAAAGACAATGTCATTGCAGACGCTTTGTCCCGTGGATAAGATAGAAGTACGCATATTTCCACGGATAGGACAAAAGGACACAGATGTGCTTATTATCCATAGATAATAAGACTGGTAATGACTTGGAAACATGAACAATACGAGACAAAAGAAATGTGTTTCCATGCATTTGTAAGAAAATTATATTTCTCATGTTGAAGAAAGAGTGTTATTGATTGCTTTGAAATGATGACACAAACATTGTGTACACTGCTTTAATTTATTCTTTTTGTTCTTGTCTGCAGGGAAAAAGACAGCATGTTTTCCAAATTGTGATTTTTGCACCAAAACAGGGCAAAATCATTTCCAGTGATATAGCATGAGTTTTGCTATGTTTTATGCTTTATATGGTGAAGAAAGGGGTTTTCAGTAATACAGCATATTTTGATACAGGGTGTAATGTAGACATTGTATTAATTGGAACTGCAAATTAAGTTGCATTGCTGTTTGCAAAAAGCACACACAAGCACACAAAAGCTGTTGTTGCATTTTTTTCAAATGCTTAATCTGTAAGAGTTGAAATATTTGTGGCATTATAGAATTGACCAATTATACACATTTTCCATAGCATAGATATCGACTGAGTGAAATTATGACACTATGATATTCATAATGTTGTGAATGTGTAAGGTTCATGAGACCATACAGGTGTACAGACATAACCAGGTTATATTCATGTGATATCTTGTTTCAGAAACAGAGAGAGTATAACAGGTGTTCATAATTGCATTGTTTTGCTATACGCTAGTCACTGTACATGCATTTATTGTCTTGAGGAACAAAGCTTTATGGTATTTGAACAGAAGTGTCAAGAAATTAGAAATGTAGAGATGTTTGTCAGACCAAACAGTTGAGCTGAACGCGTTGTTATGTCAGTTTTCATCAAAGGTCAGATTGCTACAAGCTCACCATGTAAAAATGGTTACTAAGTATAGTGAATGGAAGATTACTTCTGTTATTGGTGACATAATACAACAACAAAACCGTATCAAGTTCAGTATTCAACCTGCATGATTGTCAGTGTATGCAGGTTAATCAGTGATATGTGTAGCGGTTTTTCTCAAGCATATGCACATCAAGCTAAGAGAGAAGTTTGATATGTCCATACTTATGGTATATTGTTTCATGATACAATTACAGTGTATTTTGTTCTGAACCAGCAGCATTTCTTAGATTTCGACTAGGTGTTGAAATGTTTGGCCATTTGATACTCATAAGCATTTCAGGAAAGCTAAAGAGAATACATGTTTCATGATTTATGACCAAGCAGAAAAAAAAAAAAAAAGAAGAAAAGAAAACAAGGAATGTTGTGGTTGTAAAGTTTTGCGCGTATACGCACATGCTTGTTCCGAGCAGGTAGTGGATCTATATTTAGACTTAGCCTACGCTCAAGAAAGGTTTTGATAAGGCTCATTAAGTCTGAGCTTGTTTATGTGAAGAATCCACTTTAGTGTATGAACACACAACTGTGCATTTTTATGTATCGTGTTTCGGAACATGTTTGTAACGACTGTTTGCAGTTTGACTGGAAAGTTCTTCCATAACTTCCCGTCTTAAGGGGGGAGATGTGATGCGCCTTGAACAAGGCTAATACCAATAAAGAGGTCCGCAGCAAGTTATCGCTCTCAGATCAAGACATGGCTTCCCAATCGTGGTCTTTTTGCAACGTTGTTGTGATGGTTTGGGTGCGATCTGCCAGGAATGGAGCGGAACATTTTGATTGTCATGATGTGGTGATTGGGTTGAGTCGTGACACGTGTCTCGGTTATGTAAGAAACTACAGGGAAGCAAACTGTATTGACAGCGGCAGGATTTTTTTTGTTGTTGAAAATTTGAGGTAAATTAATCGATATTAAGCATGCATTTTGTTTTCATCTATTTTCTACTGTCTATGGCTAATACCCCTAAATATGGCTGTGAAAGCATAGCAAAATTGCATTTTATTCAAAAGAAGTTACAAATTAATCAATGACAATTTCAAATGTTGTTTCACTAGTGATCTAATTCTGTAAGAATTACAAACAGATAAGGCACATGTCCAAACATCCAGCTATCCGTACATTTTTTTTTTTTGTACCCATATGAACGTTTTCAGATCACACTTGCATCGGGGAAAAAAAATCATAAATTTAGAGACAATACACTTATTACAATAAGCCATTTCGATGAAAAAAACACACATAACAAATAAAGATTTATATTTTTAATATATTTCATCAGTTATTTAACGACTGATTAATTTTGAGGAAGCTTTCCTTTTGAAGCGAAATGTCAGCATGAATAAAGTGCTAACCCACTAATGAAACTTTAAGGTGCTGGGACAGACCATGAATGTTGATGAATTTTCTTATAGGTCATAATGCACAATGCTAAAATACTCCTAAATCCAGTGATTGTGGTATTTTCTTGATAAGTTCAACAAAAACAAAAAACTGGCGAAAAATGTCATGATCAGTAGAATTAGCATGAAAATAGTGCTAACCCCAACAGTACAAAAATTAACAAAAAATACTCATTAAATGCTTAAAATTTCATTAATGTTTATCTCATCTCCATTTTCATAACTGGCAGAAGAGTACAAGTTATGTTATGAATCAGAATCACTTATTTTTGTAGATGAAAAAGTTTCCTCACTGTTAAGATTTAGATATTTTTATGATACCCTTCTGTCTGCTACCATGGAGGTCGCCATCTTGAAAAGTGTGGCTTAGCATTATATTCCTGCCTATAAGATGTGATTAATTTTCGGGGCAAAAAGATGCCTGCATTAAAAACCCATTTATTGCTTAAATTTCAAGATGACATTTTTAGGGATTATAGAGCAGTGATTCAGGATGGTGTAAATGCATGTAACTCATTTTTCACCAAAGTGTGGGTTAACACTATAATGCACCGACCCCTTCATATATATATATATATATATATATATATAATATATATATATATATATATATATATATATATATATATATGTGTGTGTGTGTGTGTGTGTGTGTGTGTATAATACGTTATGTATATTGATTATGTATGTTAGTGTTTTACTCGTAATGTATTTGCACGCATATTATCATGTCGAATAGCTGCACATGATTAGAGAAACAATTTCACATTCTAAACAATAGACTGGAAAATTCAGACAGTATGAAGTGAGATGATAACCTCCCATAAATGATATGCATACATCTACATAAATCTACATATATTTTTTATTTACAGCTGTATTTCAAATGATCAGTGACGAAAAATGTCAATATCATTACAATATTAATTGTTTTGATAATTATACTGTGGTGAAGTTTTGGAATGAAGACATACACAATAAGGTGATTATTCAAATTGGCTCTTTAAAGAAATCTATCTACAATTATTAATTACATATTATTCCTATTCAGTACAACTGTATACCTTTTTATTATGTGCGATATAAATTGTTATCTAACTTTGATGTGGATGTTACCATGTTTTACAATGTTATTATCATGTTGAAATATGCAAGACGTAATATTTCTTCCTGACTGCCGTTCTGAACAATGGGTAAAGGAAGGCAAATTTCTCAATTCGAGCCATTCTTCATTCGAGCTCTTTCGGTTTAATTGTGGAGCAGCAAAGGAAAAGTGGAAAAGGTAGGCCAAAATACACAAACAATCAAAAGCAGAACAAAAAAGTAACAGAAGAAATAAATAAATGATCTGCATCTTTTGTAGGTTTAATTAAGGGCTACGTGACTATATTCTCGCTTCCCGACGTTTTCTCCCCGAGTTTAACAGCGTCAAAACGCGTCATCGCACGTAACTCTTAACAGCTCGAAAGAAAGAATAATTTTGCCCCCATTTCTAACGCTCTCACTGTGAACTCAAATCTACATTAGAATGACTTTTTCAGATGTGTCATACCCGAAGCAAAATACGCAGAGATGACAGACAAGTTTCGATAGACAGACAGCCCTTCACGACGAGGAAGCTACATGACGACGATTGTAGAAACAGTCTGTAATCATAATATTATAGTATTAAATGTTGTATACATATATATATATATATATATATATATATATATATATATATATGATAATAAGATTAACAGGAAGCATAAATAGTATTATTTACGAAATTAACCACTAACGTATTCAGCAATTACACAGGATTTCATATTGCAAGGGATTGCAACATTATGCACGTCCTTACACAAAATAAAACAGTGCTAATTTAACGAATTACAAAATTATTCAGCAATATCATTTTATCTGTGAGTGTGTGTGTGTGTGTGCGTGTGTACGTGTGTGTGTGTGTGTGTGTGTGTGTGTGTGTGTGTGTGCTTGTTTGAATGCGTGCATTATTCTGGATCCAGAAATATTTGTGCATCATATAAATGGTGAGTGATCTAGAATGCACTGCTATGCCAGATAGTAATCACTAAAAATACATCATTAACCAAAGTACTTGCTCTAAAGAATAAAATGAGAGCTACAATGTAATCAAGGTTTTTGGAATGGAGGAAATAGTTACGGACAGTGCATAGCAGAGCATGTTCAATTTGCAATATGAAAGTGCATTTCTGAAATTAAAAACGTTTAAGCGTATACGTTATCTCTCCGTTCAATAGAATTTTTCTATTGGGTTCAACTGTGCAGCAACGTAAAATTGTGGTAATTGAACAAACACATAAACGATAATATATATATATATATATATATATATATATATATATATATATATGTATATATATGTTATACATGTATGCATACGGAGAGATCTTTTTTGGCACGTTTCGGTGGTAGCCTGCACATCCCTTTTGATATACCGCTTCATATTTACACTTATGACGACAATAATCCTTCTTGAAATGATTAATTTCGTGATGAAATTCATGCTTACTTGTAATAAAAAAGGTACAGTAGTGATATTGGACTGTTGGATGCTGGCGCTTACCACTTGTTACATCTGTCATTTGTTTATAATCATCGCTAATAATCGGAATTGGAATTGTAATTGGAATTGTACGTTTTTGTATGATCTTTCATTTTTTTTAAACTTATAGGGACATATGCACTCTGTGTTATTCGCTATATGAGCACTATTAATTATCATTGTTCATATTATCATTAACATCGATATTCTTATATCAGATACAAGCAGGATTTTGTAATAAATAGAATTCAAATCAAATTGCACTTTATACACGTTACACGAACTGCCGAAATAAAAATGAAATTCAAACGTTTTCATTTGTTCACACACAAACTGATGATAGGGTGCTGAGAACGACAAAATATTAAACAACCTAAAATACGCTTAAAAACACTCAAATTTCAAAACAAAGCAAAGCAACTAGGATAACCCACGCGCTCGGCAAACAGGCACTTACACATCCGCTAGAGTGCCACACGGGAGCGAAACGCACACATATCTCACACACTCAGCCACACCAAGCCCATCTCTTTAATGTCAGTCAAACAAGAAATGCATTGTGATCATACTCATACCAAAAGGTCGTCGGGATAGAGAAGGTGTCCTTCAACATTCGACAAACCTCATTGGACGAAACCTAATCCCAAAACATTGATCCGACGAGCTTATGACGAGTATCGGCAAAATCGACGAAGTATAGATTCGTTAACACAAAGCTTGTGCTATTGGTACCTAAGTTCCCATAGATCGTAAGATGTAATTTCTGTAACTTGGCACAAACTTTTGCAGAGCTTTGGTCAATCAGAAAATGTATGCATTCAAGAATACATGATTTGTCGTCAATCACCTCAACTAACCTATGTGCATCATTTTGATGTCAAAGCGATTTTCCTCATTAATCCTCAATGGATCGTATAGTTTTGATTGAGACCTAATTTTAGGTTTCAAACATTTTTTGGTGAGATAATGAGAAACCTTTTATGAAATGTGAAAGAGCATGTAATTCCAAGAGAGATTCGACGTTTATTTGATGAAAATTTGGTATTGAAATGGCTGAGATATCCAAAACAGAGCAATCGTCATAAAAGGTGGGACCCACTTTTTATTAGGAACACTTTGTTTAACTTTGTTTTTGGATGTCCCAGCCACTCCAAAACCGATTTTCATCTGATAACCTTACTTTGAATTTCTCTTAGAATGGTATGCTCTGTATTGTTTCATAAGTGGTTTCTTGGTATCTCACAAAAAGTTAAAAGCCCAGTCCTCATCTCCACCAATACTACTTTTAAAAGCAACTTACAATTTTCATTATACAATATTCGAATGCTAGCTTATAGCACGCGCTTATAGAGCTTTGCTTACAGCGTAAGTTCAACTCCCTGCTCAAGTCGACTTTGATAAATAGAGTAAAGTCAAACATACAGAATTCATTCATCCACATTTTACCTAAAATCATTCAAAATTCCAAGATTCCATGACAGAAAAAAGAAAAGGAATTGTAATGTTTCACTTTTTTTTGGAAGCAGATATAATATAACGAATATTCACATAGTCAAAGTACGTTAAGTGAGCGCATCGCGAACTCGATAGTTTGCAATCGACCCATACACAAAAAAAAACTTAAACAAAAAACTCCTCTTTTTAGAAGAGCATCAGTATGTCCCTTTTAAAGATTCATTCTCGATTTATCTCAATTAAGCTAGCAATAATTGTAGGGAGGAGAGAGTTGAGGACGTTCAATCGTCGATTCACAAAAACAGGCTCTTTTTATGTGATGACTGTAAATATATATTTTTGTTAACGAACCTTTTGACCAGTGTCACAATTTGGTGGAAGCATGTGGAACTTTATCACTTCAGACTTGTCCTATTTCAGTTCTGACTGTGATGAGACATATCTATCATTCTGTTAATCCAATTTATTCTTAAATTGTTATTAACTTGAACGTGAAAGTTGCCGGGAACTGTAACCAGGTGAGTACTTTGATGCAAAATATAACTGCTATCCTATTGCTAGTTTAAAACCATGTTGTACTCTCTAAAAAAGTCGAGTGAAAATATTCACTCTTGAAAGAGTGAATACAAAAAAAAGAGTGAATTTAGAGTGAAATTAGAGTGAATTTTGAATGAAAATGTTCATTTTCACTCGTTTTAGAGTGACCTCAGGAATCACTCCAAAATCTTCTTTCACTCTAAATTCACTCTTTTTTTTTTTGTATTCACTCCTTCAAGAGTGAATATTTTCACTCGATTTTTTTTTTAGAGAGTAATTACACATTTTATTGGCAAATGTCCATTTCTAATCATATGCAATGAAAAAACGTTTCTGCGAGAGAGGGAGAGAGAGAGGGAGAGAGGGCTAGAGACGGAGATCATCGACATTTGCCTCTCTTAATGTCTAGCGAAGAACTATCGATGTTAAAGTAGGGTATAGTAACATGTCGCAATTTCCTTCACATGTTTTTCGGTCACAAAGTTCCTTCCATGTATTACAGATGCCAATCTACGCTGATGTTTATCGCAAATGCGTTTAAACGACTACCAGATCAATTATCGAAGCAGTTTTGAATCCTGGAACTGAGTGCCAAATAACTGTTTATGAGTTCATTGACTTCGTTGGAGTTGAAACAGAAAATAAAGTTTTTCATCTAGTGAAGATGGGAACATCATTTTAATTTCAACATTTTCATCGTTGTATTTTCTGGCGGTATAGCGTTACACAATAGACACAAGGGCGCATGGATCTTTAAGCAATAGCCTACATTTGGTTGGATTTTGTGTAATTGTGTCAATTAATGTTTTCTTATGTTTAATTGTCAATATTTATATCAAACAACCACTTGATAATACTTTTGATAGAGGAAGGCGTTATATACAAATACTGACTTATTAAACTTATATGCACCATAGATATGTCATTCAAGTAATGATTTGTAATTACTTTTGTGGATGCGTTTAGAATCATAATGTATTATGAAACTGAAAACTGATGTCGCAGTTTGAACATTTTAGGGTTCGAGTTTAAAAGGAGAGAAAAAAAAAAGAGCTTTAAGATTTTCATCTGTTGATGTGCGGAGGATAAATTTACGGTGTTCAAGTGTTAGGGAAAAAAAAATCACTAAAGGTCGTATGTCCTGGCCCTCTCAGTCTGGGAAACACTGGGGTGTTTTGGTTGCTTGCGGGGACACAAGCGGTGTGATGAGAGGTTGGTGTGGGTATCGTGACAGTTGGATATGACTTTTCCAACACCACCGAGAGTCTCCGGCCCGCGACATTTGGCTTCGCTTGGCACATTGTTACCAGATCCTCAAGCTGGAGTTTGCTGCCCTCCCGTCGCCGTTTTTTTTTTTTTTTTTTTCTACCATATCTACCGAGGGCATCTGCTCACCGCATCTCGCCCAAGTTTTCATATCAATACACTACAACAAAATAGGGCAATGATGCGAACCGCATATGTGGTCGAATGTCATCATTTCTATCTAGGTACCTGCCCCCGGTCTACAAATGTCAATCATGTCAAATCCAACTTTTTGGGTCTCCGTCACCTTCGCTCAGAGGGTGAACCCCTTCCTCTCGGCTACAAAAGCGATCCGGGGTCGTCCTCTGTCACATCAACGTTTAAGAAATTATGGATGAGGCGAATGATGAAAGGTGGTCCTTCAATTGAAACCGAGAGAAATCAATAGGCGCTTAAGAAAATAAAAATTTCCCCCTCAAAAAGGGTCAGCTAATACAAGTGGTCAATTATGAAATGTTGTAAACGCAATATCTTTAGGTGATGCTGTTCTGCGATGCCATTAAAACTACCTGTTAACAGTGGAACTATTCTTTTTTTGCCAAAAGGGACATATTTCTCCAGTTTAACTCTCATTTTTCTTTCAAGTTTTCGCCTTTAGAGTGACGTGCCTGTACAGCGGAGGAGTGTCATCAATTTCGAATCATTTTTCTCGCCTTCCGAACGGTTATTTTCTCGTCGATTGAAATGGAAATGAGGAAATAGAGGCCAACCAGTTCTGGTGCCGCAGGGTTACAAGATATGACAGATGAAATAAAATGGATGTTTACAAGCCCGGATGCCTACCACGCCACACTCAAAACTACTTTCACTCGATTTTTCGCCAAGTTTCAGACTGCCCATTTGTCATACGCGAGCAACTTCCGTTTTTAGTTACAATTACACGTACTCTCTTTTTTTTTAATGTAGTAACAAAGGAAAAAAAAATGCAACAATTGCAACGAGGGATTCGATGTTCCCCGTAGAATAAAGTTTTGACCTTACATGTTACAAGTTAGAACTGTAAATGGGTCTAGGGCAATTACCCCCTGGGCAATTACCCCGGACCCTTCCCCTGGCCCTATTCCTAATCCTAATCCTGAACCTAATCCTAACCCTAACCCAACCTCCTAACCCTAAACCTAAACCTAACCCTAATCTTTACTCTAACCTTACCACTAACCAGTATTTAGCCAGGGGGTAACTGCCCTCGGGGGGTAATTGCCCTGATACGCTGACCTACACATATGCATCAAAATGATAACTCGAACATTTTTTGAAGTCACTGCTCCCAATGGTAAGCAATACCTTTAAATACACAAAAAGTGAAAGTGATCCAGAGATCCAATCTGGTAGATAACATGAATAAAAGCAATAACGAAACGTGTCAATCGAATATTACATCTACATGTAGTGTGAAATTGCATTAAATCAGATCTCATCTGTGAATAATTTTCAAACCGATTCCACATGATATTGTTTATATTACTGGTCACAAAACATATATTTGCAACTATTTTTTTTCTTGTTTGCTCTTCTGAAATTCAGATTAAGGCAAAAAGGTTGCTCTTCATTGCATTAAGCTTCAGGAACTTTTTGGCGCAGATATCATTGTTATGTTATTATTAGATTGGCGCCTCTGACTTTTACTGCATATCATTCAGCCATTTGAAGAAGATTACGTGGTAGAAGTAAAATTTCTTGAATCTGCACAATAAGCAGATATTAATACACACACACACACATAATCTTTTTTTTTCAACGGTATTTGATTTTTCATTACTATTCATTACAACACACACACAACGACACAGACACAGACACACACTCACCCACACACACACACACACACACACAAAGATGCCAATTTGAGAGAGGATCATGAAATTTCAGCTTCCGAAAAGTAATCTTAAAAACAACAACACGAAAAAAAAAAAATAGAAGGCCGACATGGATGATAATTCTTCACTCTAAATTCAACACAAAAGACAAACACTAATGGAATAAATCATGACAAAGAGCTAAGGATTCAAACCATAAAATATGGTTCCTTTGAACTAGTAGCTGAGCCCATCGACATGTTAACGATGAAGTTGTGTCTGCAAGTCATGCATCGAGGCATGCTAACATAAAAGAGTCTCGCTGTCCCAGACTCAGTCTGGAAGCGAGCCTATCAGATGCCGTGTACCACTTGTACTTTTGCTGTTGTTGTTCGACAGAACTGGATATGTTTTCCACCTGATAATTATCCGAGTAAATGTTTTTTGAGATAAATTATCGATGTCACGTTTAGCAGTGCGGTTAATGCTGCAACTGGCTTACCGGATATCGCAATGTGACTGGGGCGCACGACGCGGAAAGGGCGGGGATGAAATGGGGTGGGGTATCGAACCCTTAACTTGGCGGTTAACCATAATTACTGCTCATCACTGGCGCTGCTAATACATCTAATCACAAAATCGCAAGGGGAATGCATTACTACGTACCCGAGCACTGTTTTCTGTAATGTAGGTATCCTTCGGCCCGGAATTAGTTCCACGTGTCAAACGCGAACATCCTATTCCATGTAATGAACGGCAAAGAGGTGCTTGGGTCCTGCCTGGATTTAAGCTGAGGTTAAATATATATATTAAATCGCTTCATGAACTAATGTACAATACTGTGACACAGATTGGCTTTATGGAGAGGCGCTTACAGCAAACCATAATACCAACACTTTTGGTCACTTTGAACCGCATCTTCATGTTATTTTTTGTCCACATAAGTCTAGATGTGATATAGCCGTATCCGGGCAATTACCCCCGAGGGCAATTACCCCCCCCCCCCCCCCCTCCCCGGCTAAATACTGATTAGTGGTAAGGTTAGAGTTAAGATTAGGGTTAGGGTTGGGTTTAGTGTTAGGAGTTTGGGTTATGGTTAGGATTAGTTTCAGGATTAGGATTAGGATTAGGGACAGGGAAAGGGTCCGGGGTAATTGCCCAGGGGGTAATTGCCCTAGACCCGATATAGCAGGTGTATAAACACTGACGCTTAATTTCACTTGATTTGGTGGAACTTTTCGACTAACTGTATCTATAAAGATATGATAAAAGCACTGATAGCACTTACAATGACACCAATGAATAACAATATCAAATTGAAATCCTCAAACCGGACGAGAGCGTAGAGTATGCCTTAAATGCAAAATATGTTGTCTCTTAATTGCCCTGTCGCACAAAAAAGTGCAAACATGTAACATATTTAGCAGATTCCCGTTTCCCACATTAAAGGGATGATACAGCTTTTGTAGAGATGCGAGCTTCAGATTTAACCTTTTTGCGACATAATTAGAAGCCATACACTTACGAAATGTCAAAGAGCATGCAACGCTAAGAGGAATTCAAAGTTTATTTGGTGAAAATCTGTTTTGAAATGGCTAAGATATCAAAAAACAAAGTAAAACAAAAGTTGTTTTTTGGATATCTCAGTCCTTTCGAAACCAATTTTCATCAAATAATCTTTGAATTCCTCTTGCAAATTGTATGCTCTTTCATATTCTATAAGAAGTTCCTCATTATCTATCACACACAAAAAAAGTCGGAAACCTGATGCCCCATCTCAACCAAAGCTATATCATCCCTTTAAAGAGTGTTTTTTTTTTTTTTCCAAAAGAGCCCCATCCCTTTTATCACTTTGAAGAAGATGTTATGAGAGCTTACCTACATGTAACGTTTTCTAAAACTTATCAGATAAATTGATTTTTATTGTGAACTTTCGATGCCCCATAATCAAACCTTTCGAGACAAGGGTTAATGGTACAAACCCTCCTGCCTCAACGCGGTGCTCTCATGACAAGTCAGCATGAGGCACTTGACAGTGGAGTCATGGTGAAGTTAATCGCCAAAGACATTTGCAAAGTCATCTGCCTAGTTATTTGAACGAGCACCTAGCCTTTGAGTTTTATCACCAGGATCTGTGTTTCCACTTAGTCCGTCGTTTTCTTTTTCTTTTTCATTTTGGTGGTAATCAATTCAATTGCACGAGTAAGAGGTTGATGGAATACTTTTCCTCGTCAGCAGAAAACAGGCCTCAGGTAAACCTTATGTATGTCCGGAGAAGTGGTGTGGACGCCATTTTTCGAAAATTTGAGTTCCTGGACTCTCCAAGTTTAGCCAGTTACGAAAGAGGCAGCAATCTCCGCCAAATCAACTCTTTTGAATTCCCCCTTTACTTTTGATTTCATAAATTATTACAATATTTTGTATTTGACTATTGATTCTATTTTTGTAGACACGTCCGTTATACAGATATGTAAATCAATTTTAAGTCTCGAATTTTACCCCGAGGCCTCGATCCATGTCAAGCTGGTGCTTATGATCGCGGTCTCCTGCTTTTCTGTTATTATAATAACCAAAAGATATTGAATTTTAAAAATCAATTTATTCATATCCCCTGTGTTATATTCTTTTTTTTTTCTAAAATTCGTTTAATGAAACGACGTGATATACTCCGAATGAATAATCAATTATTATTTACATACTCTACAAGTGTTGATTTAACGATTCGCCTCCGATTTTTTTTTTTTTTTTTGTGAATGATATGCTACACGTCTTATACATCGAATACTGTCATGTTCATAGTGTGTGTGTATATGTACCTTGAATTAATTTGCAAGACAGTATATGCTTGCTTAAATGTGGTGTAACGTTAGTTTCTAAATATGTGTATTCTTTTGTTATGTGTGATTTGGAAAAAGGCAGAAATAAGATCAATCAATCAATCAATATATGTACATCGTATGTATGTATGTATGTATGTATGTATGTATGTATGTATGTATGTAGGGTCCTATTGTTAAACAATTCAAGTTCCTTCAACTACAAGTTCCTATGGCTGATGAATAAACAAACTTTCCAAGTGACTTACTGCCGATAAGTTGTGGGACCCCCTCCCCCACCAGCCCCATATTATTTGGCTGCAATGAGCCCGAGGTCAAAAATTGGCGACACCTGATGCACGTAACGAATATACATCCGATTCCGAGTGTGTGTGTATGTGTGTGTGCGTGTGTGCTGTGTGTGCGTGTGTGTGTGTGTGTGTAAATAAGTGTGTAAGTGTGTTTCTGCCCAGATCATGCATGACCAGATGTTTCTTTTTTCATTCCTTTGGTCTCCGTGGCAATCGCAGTCATGTAACAATGCCTTGAACGTTTGCCAACTTTGGAACTCGTCGTTCAAAGTGACTGACGCATATTAATAGGTATTGGTTTCTCCTTCATTTAGGGAGAACAGGAATTCCCTTTCTCATTTAATCAAAATGTTGCGACGACACCTTTTTTCTTTTTAAACTTAAAAATACAGACAAACACACACAAACCATCTTACACTTTTACAGGCAGATACAGATAAGCAGACACTGACATTATTAAAGGCAAAAGTATAGTATGCAGTTAAAATGATTCTTGCGTGGAGATGTTTTTACTGCGACTGATACATATTCGGGTTGGATTCGAACCCTAAACACTGAATGATAAGTGTTTATGTAAGTCGATGAAGGCCAATTTGTTAATCAGTTGTAATCATTTCATATCGCCGCAAGAATCATCTATCAGTAAAGGGATAAGAATCATCAGTGGCTATCGGCCACAAAAACCAGGCAGTCTCAGTAATTATATAACGCCTATCTAGTAATCAGGAGGTCGTGGGTTCGAGACCAACTCGAGTATATAAGGCCCATGATTGTCTTATCATGGCTATTACTCAGACAAT
This sequence comes from Diadema setosum, assembly GCF_964275005.1. Taxonomy (NCBI): domain Eukaryota; kingdom Metazoa; phylum Echinodermata; class Echinoidea; order Diadematoida; family Diadematidae; genus Diadema; species Diadema setosum. The sequence goes on from NC_092697.1 coordinate 4,341,460, forward strand.
GCATATTCAGTGTTGATTTAGGTCGACGGAGGACAATTTGTCAATCAGTTGCAGCAGAGTATTGTATAATTACACTGCGGAAAATACCTTGAAGCGGATGGTGAAGTTAAGTAACTCGACTTTAATACCCAAGCACATCAGTCTCTTTGATGTTGATGAATAATTTTACGTGCTAGACCCAAATATTTTCCTAAAGTAGCAAGCAAAAAATGTTTGTTTAAAGATTTTCTTTGATATCACGGTCACATCTTCTGATCAAAGCCCTGGCATTTGTATTCGTTTTCTGTTAAAACTCTAAGGCCCGAATTCACGAAGGTGGTACAAATGAAACCATGGTTTAAACCATGGACAAAACCATGGAGAGCCTAATGTCGCAAGGAATATTTCGTTACGAAATTGGTCATTTCGTCGACAAAATTACCGTTTCGTTAACGTAATTATCATGTTGTGGACGAAATGTTTATTGAGTTACAAAATGTTGTCATTTCGTTACAAAATAATCATTTCATCGACGAAATGACTGCATTCGTAATGAAATATTCCATGCGACACTTGGCGCTCCATGGTTTTTGTCCATGGTTTAAACCATGGTTTCATTTGTACCACCTTCGTGAATTCGGGCCTAAATGTTGCATTAGCCAATATTTTTCCCCTGTATTGCATCCAATTCCTGTCCCTGAAATGCAGTGATACGTCATTCTTGAAATGGCAGCTTGGTGTCTTTTGTGTTTGGAAACATTGATTATTGCTAAATGAGAAAGTTTACTGCAAATGCTTCTCAAAAAAAGTGTATACTCTTCCTCTGACAAACTGGTGATAAAAATATTCGATCTATCTGCGCAGAACAAAAAGCACTGCAATTCCCTGGAATCCAGTGTGTTGCATAGTTGATACTAAAGATAATCGAGTAAGGCTAGAACATTTTTTATCTGGTTGGTATAGGAATAAAGTTTGTGTAAGGGGTACGTATTAAAGTGAAAACATGTTGATAAACTTGCCTTTATTTCTCTCGTGAACATTATGACGATTAATTAATCAACCCATCACTACCTTAGATTTATCAATTCGAATGTATTTAATTTCTCTATTCTTTCTCTATTATTTTTTCCCTGGGCATGTTGGGAGGGGTGTGGATGAGTAGTAGCTATACGGGAGCCCTTTTGATGATCCAACAAAGCAATACTGGCTTCCAACACTTGAAATGTAAAGAATCTTTCGAGGCGAAACGTTTTTCCGTAGTGAGCTCACTGTACCCGCTTATTGTTTGAAACAACGACACAATCATTTTGATGCGGCGAAGAACACTGCCCTCGAATATTAAAATAAAAACGGAGTGATACAGCCCGCGGAGAGCCTCGCCATATGTACCAACAGGGGAATATCCCTTCTTTTGAGCTGCAACTGCGATGAAATCAAATAATTGCACTTTGTTCATTGATATTGAATGATTATATTTCTCATGCCGGTGTGGCCTTACTTCCTTTCTGACTCGCTCTCTCCCTCTCCCCCCCCCCCCCCCCCTCTTTCTCTCTCGCTTCTCTGCTCCCCAGTTATCACTTGCTACTACCAGACCTCATCATCAACGCCACTCAGGGTTCGGTAGGTTAAGAATCGATAGAAATATATATAAATCATAACGTGTTTTCCGAGGACGGTTGGAGGCAGTCACTTTGCTCAGAAAGGCTCATTGTGTTGCTTTAGTAGGAGGATGAAGAGAAAGAAATCTACACGAGAGAATCCCCTCTTTTGATTACCCCCTCTCTCTCCCTCCCTGCCTCTCTTTTTTTCTTTCCTTCTTGCTTGATGTTACGTGTACACACCTGTCTACGGTAAGATAGTAACGTTGAAAGTTTTGATTCGGAGGGTCGAGTCGTGTACATAGCGGGCCGCATCGGCCTGTTTGCCCGATATAGCAAACCAAATACGAGCTCCAGTCATCGCCTTGCGTGCGTGTGTACATTCAGCCAGGGAGGGCGGCTGCACTTTGTCGCTAGCTTCTCCAAGTCGGCGCGAAACAAGGCGAAAGCTTTGATTCGTAGGTCATCCACCTGAAGTCTTAGAGTTCTTAGCACTTTTGTTTGCTTCTTTTCCCATTTTTGTCTTCGCTTTTTCTCGCTCTCTCCTCCATCGCTCTCCTGTTCACTTTCTCACTCTCTCCTTCTTTTTTTTTTCTCTCCCATCGTCCTGATTCATTCGTTGGGTTTTCCAGCCGGTCCAGCAGTGCACGCCCACCCAGGCGACCCGAGCCTAGCCCGCTAATCCTCACCAGGCACTCGCTGTAAAATGACACGACCGATGGTAAAAGGAGACTGACTTGGAATGGCGGGGGAAGAGGAGGTGGTGGGGGGGGGGGGGTAGGGAAACATCTCGAATAGCTGGTTAGAAAGGTGAACATCAAACGATTGAAAGGATAGAAAGGGAGAAAAAAAAATCTATGAATATTTCCAAGCGGTAGATTTGTATCAGCAATGATCACCCCGCCGATATGAATACAATCGAATGATATGGCGCGTTTCGTAAGCCTAAACCACACTCAGTGAGGATGGAAGAACCGGGATGCCTCAACCAACGAAAGCTTGGTGAGCGAACCGCTTTCAATACATCATTCTCCTCCTTTTTTTTTGTCCAGTGCTTGTACCTTGTTAGGGCATAATCGAGTACAGAATGTCTGTCAGATTTTTGCAAAATAGTCCCACCATCCCTGGGTGCACTTTTTGGTATCCGATGCAGGGACACTGTAAGGTGATACCGGCTAGGGAATCTAAACTTTCCATTCCATCTCTCTCCTTCCACTCTTCTCCCCCACCCCCAATCGGGTCTCTACTACTCTCGTCCTATGTTTCCCTTCTCTCTCTCCCTCTTTCTCTCTGCCCCCTCCCCTCCCCCCCCCACCATTCTTGCCCTGTCTTTGTCATTCTAACCCCATGTCTCCTGACCATTCTTCCCCTCTGGTATGATGCGATTCTAGGGTCGTTAATCCCACTCCCGTTGATCATCTTTATTTATCCCATTTGATCCACTACAACACATCCTTTGGGGGAGGAATCCATTGGTTTAAGTACATTGGCTTATTATACCACTCCACATTCAGCCACTGTGTTCTCCCTTTCTCCCCTCTACCAGTCTTTACCCCCTTTTGCCTCCTCCTTCCTCCCCCTCTTCCTCCTCCTGATTCTTCCTCTAGTCATCTGAAACACAAGGCTGTCATCAATTGCCCTAAAAGCGCATGTTAAGTGCTAGTTGATGCACAGTTAAACCGTTCACGGCCGAAGGTAAACCAAACAAACGAGCACCTTCTCTGTTTGAAACCGTAACGTTTTTTTTTTTTTTTTTTTTTGTCTCTTTCTGTTTTGTGTTTTTCCGTGTTGAATTCCCCCAATGTCACGGAGAATCCCCCTTTGCTATAATCCGATGTATTGATTTTCTATAGAATTGGAATATATCGAATATATTCTATAGAATTGGAAACCTAAACGCCGGTTTTCCCCCCCTGGATGTCAAAGCTTATGTATGTGTTGAAGTCGGATTCAATAATAGATATTTTCATTGCCTTCTCTTTTTTTAAAATGACAAGTGGTTTCCACACTATCAAGATTTGGAGTGTGCCACAGTCAGACATTATTCTTTTTTTATTTGTTGCTTTTAGGTACCATAACTACTATAAGGCCTAGCAATTTGTTTGCAACCTGTATTTGCTTTCATTTCTTGAAAGACTATACTAAAGATCATCATTGATAACTGTATCTTGCTGCTTACACACCTATCTATCCATCCATCCATCTATCTATCTATCTATCTATTATCTATCTATCTATCCATCCATCCATCTAACTATCTATCTATCTATCTATCTATCTATCTATCTATCTATTTGTCTATCTATCTAGCTGTATATCTATCAATTCCTCTCTCTAGGTGAAAATGCATCTATATGAGTACGTGAAAATGAATGAAAATGTGTGAAAATGAATAAATGTATCATAACACCTTACAGAGTATTCGCGGAGTTCCCGTTGATCCAACTTGGACAAAGCGTGTCCAGAGTCAGCTGGTCATCCATTAAGCTTACCAATAAACATCGTGATGTAAGTTAAATAGAAAAGCCTACAAGAAGAGAAGGAGGAGGAGAGAGAAAGAGAGATAGTGGGGGGGGGGGGAGTCAAAAAGTATTGGTGACCTTTTCCTTCCCTTTTATTTGAAGATAAAGGAAGAACTGTAGAGAATTAATAAAACAAGAATAAGGCTACTCGACAGCTCGTAACGGCCTCACGGGTCGGTGTTTATGCAGTCACGATAAATAGGCCACGGAACTGGGTTACAAAGAATACACATCCGGGCACTTCGATGATCCTCCCCCTTCTCCATCCCCGCCCCTTCCCATTACCCCCCCCCCCCCCCCATCCTCCTCCCTGTGCCTATGTCCACTAGAATGGTGACTGGAGCGCGCTTCAGTGTCCCGCGTTAGCCAGAATGCAGCGGTTTACGACAATACGGGGCAAGGGTATTTGGATAGCCTAATTATTATGAAAGTATAGTAAGGCCACTTAACCCCTTCCCTCCTACCCGAAAATCTACCTTGGTGATTCGCCATTAACAGACTGAACGAAATATGTTGATAGGAGGGAAAATTTGAGAAGATGTTATAATATGCAAGACGTATATAGTCCGAATTGGATGGTGTTGTGGGTTGCCGAATTGTACATGAAAATTCTCTCCAAATCTACTTGGTTTTTAAGATTTCCAGGAGATTTCTTCCATACTATTAAACGCCAAGAGGTGAGTCATTTGAATTGATATATCATATATTCTACTGTCAAACATCAGCGGTAAATTTTTAATTAGGCCATCCGATTAGACATGCATATTTATGGAGTTTAAGGGCACCGAAAGTCTCCTACCATCATTTTCTTTATCCTCGCGGCATATCCTCAATAACATACCGCGCCGGTTCGAGTTCATTAGGGCTTTGATCTGCACTAGTGTCGCATGAGATCAATAGAAGGACGCAGTTCCGTGCGATACCTAACAGAGATTCCTGGGCTAATTACAGCCGATTTTCGTCTCGCTAGAAACTTTTCATCATTCCACTCTGAGCTCTAATTGAAAACCGTAATCCTCATACGAGTTCGTGTGGTATTAACGAGAAAATAAGAGAAAAATGGAGAAGAAGAAATAAAAGATGAAGAAGAAATGTTCAATTTGTGGTCATAATAACTTCACAAAGACAGTGGATGTCGGATGGAATAGAGGAGAGAGAGAGAGAGATTGTGTGTGTGATAGAGAACACAATGATAATACAGCATAAAAGAATATAATAAAACAAGACAATAAGAGAGAAGAATGATGTTTGCTGTATGAACTCTATTATTACTTTGCCAACGATCGAACTCTCGTTTGCTCCAGACACTGGCAGACTCCATTATCGGCTGTCCTTCCATGACTACAGAAGGCTACGTCATTGCACAATGTTTCATGCCTAGATTTCTTTAAAAAAAACACGTGTCGCTTTCCCAATCCATCCATCTATTGATTCATCTACATTACAACTCTTCGTTGCTCGATCAAAGTTGCCGAATTGTCTCATAAACCCACCTGTCTGTCATCTTTAGGGAATGAAGGAATCTCTGCAAGTGATGCAAGGAGCAATATTCTTACGAAAGCAATACATTTTATCTTCCGAAGATACGCCAGCGTTTGTTTATTATTACAAAAAAAATCAAACAAACAAACAAACAAATAAATAAATAGATAAACAATAATCTAAGAGCAAAGTTAAGCCAAACTAGCCGATTGAAATTCAAACGAAACTCAACCATCGCTTTAAGGGGACCGGGTAGATGTAAGATCGCGACTATAATGATTCCCACTCTCGTGGACAGACAGTTGACGACAATCTAGGTTTGTCTTTGACTGTCTTAGCAGGAGAATCTTTATAACCGGAGATGGTTCAAAGTGAATGTCACTTTGTAACGGTATTCTTATTTTTTTTTGTGTGTGTGTGTGTGTGTGGTTCTTTCTGAAAGAGGCACTTTTTCAAGTGACACTACGAGTGAATGCTTTCAGGTCTTCGCTCAACCGAATCGCCATAAGTTTGCTTCATGAAGCGAGCGGATGAACACATGCGTCCTTCGGTCGGGTTACTCCCAGCATTGTTTGTAACGAAAAATAAGCAATAGTGATAAGATACAATATGACAGGCATAATATAGTCATATAGATTTGAAGAAAAGTGAGCACAAAAAGGGCCACAGCCTTTAAAATTGAGAGAACGAAAATCGAGGCCAATATATGCAAAACACAAATTTTTTCCGAGGACTCAGTCTTTCTTCTAAACATTATGACAATTGTGAAATTTGTGAATAAACACAACCCCATCGAACGCATCGCTCGCATTTTTGCAAGGCGCGTGAGAACTTTTTCCCCCCTCTCCGACTTTTTCTGTGTTGACATTACCTAGTTTCGCCGTCTGTTCGTTTGTAAACCTTTGTAATGCTGTCCTATTTCTTTTTTTTTTCTTCCGACATGCGCCTCCCCGATATGTGCAACTCACTTCCCTTTCCTCCTCTCCTCTCCATCTCACTCGCTCTCTCCCTCATCTCTCCTCGTCTCCAACTCTCACCATTTCCCCACTCCCTGGACTGTTCCCCGACCCACCTCCTCCTCTATATCTGCCAGAGAAGTGACTGATCAATTTGATGACCACTTGGTTTAACCGAGACAGAGAGAGAGAGAGTATCCAAACGCAGATGATCCGAGTTGCAGTTTAGGATAACGCGGGAGACAGACCGGTAGCCGAGGTCGATTTACCCGCCCGTCCTTTGTGAAAACTCGTGATCTCCGGATCGAATCGTCTAATTTTGAGTGTCGATTTGAATATATTATCCATGTTATTAAAAGTATAAAGAACGGGGCAGGGCAGAAAAAAAAAGTCGTAGTCATTGTGCCGATGAGAGCATTATGAAAAGCGGCAAAGACGTTTTCTTGTCGTTCTGTGCCTTTCCTACTTTGAAGGCAGTGAAAATGAGAACGTTTTTAGTGAGTGACAGTATAAGGCGACGTGCTGTCACGGTGTATGTTTGAATTTGAACCTGTCGTGAATTCTAAGTTGGCGCTAGACATGACCGTGTCGGAGTCTTTCTCACCGTATATAGACCACCGATGCAAATCTGAAACTATCCAGTCACTAATAACCAATACTATTCATCTGAGCCATCAAACAATTACCAATGGACTAATAAAAGTCCTCGTAGAATTCGAATGAATTGTGTTTGTTGGATCATTGATTGCATAGATAGCTTAATGAATTGTTAAACAAGGATGTGCATAAAATAAGAATGAGTAAATAGACGAATGGATACGTAGATAAGTACAAGGATTGAACAGTGACTTGAATTGATAGTATAATATACATGTATTACGATCTATCATTTTTGGTATATTCATCCGCTTTCCCATCTGATCTATTTGTACGATGTTTAACTTGGTTCGATATGAAATACAGTCCGTCTAATTGCAATGATTGACACGTAAATTAAACATTTTCTCAACTATGGAATCAACAAAGCTTTTAGTATTTGCTTGAAAAAGGAACTAAAATGAGGGGGGGGGGAGGGGAGAACAAACAATAAATCAGATGCCCGATTTTGACTACTTTCCTTTCAGAACGTTTCCTAGATTATTCCATCGCTTTCCTTTCGTTCTGTCCCTTTTCTTTTTTTTTTTTTACTTTTATTTGAGTTCCACCATACATTGAAAATTCTGAGTGAATGAATTGGCCCAGCATACATGGTTTATTTAGAAAACTCAAACAGTTGTATTACGGAGATTATGGGCGAAACTTGGTCGAGCGCGAAAATTGTTTGGAGTGTCGACGACGGCGCCTTGGTTCCATATCGATCATGACCCGGTTTTGAGTCCGCCTGACCTAATTATTTCCTTACCATTTGATTGAGCCAGGGCCTAACAGGCGGAAGGTTTCGCCAGCACCGCTAATATAATAGTTTTAATTAGCTCAATGCACTGTTTTGGGATTGCGTGGGCGTATTTATGTTTTATGAAATAGCAGGTGAAGAAGAACGAGGTGCCAAATCATGAGGCACGGTTGGATTAGAGAAAATACCATCAGCTTTAGAGCACATGAGTTATTTCATAAAAACGAAAGAGGGGGAAAAAGAGGCAGCCATGGGGGCTTTATATGAGAAGGGAAACAAAGTCAACATTAGATGTGATTGGAAGAGTCTCATCGATATTTGGAATGTGGGTAAAAGAATTACTGTAGCGTCGCACGTAGCTAATGGCGCTTGTGATCGTTTTCTATAAGGCATATCGGCACACGCGAGAGATGGTGCTGCGCGGGAAGTCACAGAGCCGTCGCCGGCGCTGTCAGCCCCGGCGGCCGTCCTCCTCCTACCCGACTAGTACTGCTGTATAGTTGCAGGACTCTTACGCAGGCGTGAAGTGCGTTTCTCCTCTCGCACTTGTGCTATGTTATCCGGAAAAGGGAACTGTCCGATGGACCCCACCATTCTAGCAGCTATTTAGGCCATGTCCTAGATCACACATCCATTCAATCAGCGTAGTCACTTGGTATGTAGGCCGAAATCTCTGTTTGTGTTTGTTAAGTTATAACGTTACTGATGACGATGGAGAGTCGCAAAAATTCGTTTTCTTTTTCATTTTCTTTTTTTATTCCGTAAGGGGACACATCACGTGATTAGAACACGATGAATGCCAATTAGCGCTTCGACAATAATAGCCCCTCAAGGAGGCGCCCTCCAAAAAATCGAGTTTAAAAACTTCTAGACTGCGAGAATTGGGTTACAGGACGTCGTCAGTACATCCCTCCGAGTCCTAAACAAGGAAGATGGCCGCTTTATTTTTTAAAGACTCCGTCACACACCTCTTTCCTTCGCAAAGGTAAACGGAGCCTTCGTTTCACCCTCCCCAAATGGGCCCTGGGCGGAGGTCCTTTTCGAGAGGGCACGAGGAACTAGGCAGCCGCGAATCCATCGCCATGTTAGACGAGCAACAAGGACCCTCCAAGAGACACAGTCCTGTATCGATGGCTGCACTCGTGTACCTGCCTGCAAAACGACATCCATCTCTCTCAGTGAGCTGGTGCGTTTGAGTGAAAAAAAAAAAAGATAGAGGAAAACAAGATAAAGGACAAAGAGGCAAGAGAGAGAATATCAACCACACCTTCTCAGGGAAATGTTTATGACCCCGTATCTAAAATCTTAGACAAGGGGTGAAACTCCACTTTGAATTGAAATGCATCGGAGAAAAGGGGGGAAATCTTTAGAAAATGTTTCACATTTTTAGTGCAACTGAAGAAGAAGACGATGACGATGAAATTTAAATAGGGCAAAAATTCTTCCAGTTAGTTCGCTTGTCACGTAAATGCGTCCTGCGAGGAGGTTGTAAGGCTACGACGACTGGCAAGCAGCTCCGATTCCCGTTGCTTTTGCGGTCAATAAGAAATAAGTGCAGCTTTCTCGATTGCAATTTATATTCTCTATTCTCGGTGTCTTCCTTCTATTTTATACGTTCAAGGTGTTTGCTGAAAACATAAACCAGGAAGAATGGATGCAGAAGATGACATTTCGGCAGATGATGGAGTGGGATGGGGGGGGGGGGGAGAGGCAGCGTTACGGCAAAAAAAGTTGGTGGAGTGAAAGTGTAGAGACAGGCAGAATACATATAATATAGTTTCAAAAAATCAAATTATCACCAAACAGACCTCAACATCCTCATTCCCATCCTCATTCTCATTCAGTCCCAGCTCTCTCAAGGAAAAAAGAAAAAGAAAAGGAAGAAAAAACGTGAGGTCATCTGGAAATCCATTAAGAATAACTTCTTGCTCAAATCCACGATAGAATTATTTTTCGCGGCAAGTCTTCTCCAAGAGGACCGGTCCAGCGTATCGGGTTCTCTTGGTATTCACACTAACCAATTCCAGTGCGGACGTTTCTATTAAGGCAAATGAAGTCTAATGCGAAATTCGATAAACGAGGAGAGGGGGTGAAAAGTGTGTTGCGGAATGAGAAAAGTTGAGAGAGGGACAGAAAGACAAATAAAACTATTTGAAAAAGGTTGGCAAATTGTGTGTAGAAACCGGAGAGGCATGAAAATCGGAGTGTTTGCAATTGTTTCCATTTTTCTGGAGGTGTAATCAAGGCGCTTCCCCGTCCTTTATGAATCAGATTTGAGGAGGAATCGAACACTCGGAGATGAGGTAAGCGAGGAAGAAACAGAGACAGAGTGAGAGAAAAAAAAAATGTTAGTGAGAGGGAGAGAGGGGGAGAGAAGGAAGGAGAAGAAGGAGGGATAAGAAAGAGAGGGGTATGGATTGTATTTGGAGAGAGAAAAAAACCCCGCAGTGACATCATGGTAGCGAAGCAAAAATGGAATTTTGATTGATCATGAAGAAATAAAATAAGAGACTCCCTCTCATTCTTGCTCACACACATACACACATACACACATGCACACAAACAAACGCACACACATACCCACTGACTCTCTCTCTTAACATAACATATACTGCATGTTTGTATGTGAGTTTGTAGGTTTGGTCATTTATGTATTATAATGGAGGTTCTACCTCCATGGTATAATGTATGCATGAATGTGTATGTGTGAGAGTAGGTCTATAAGTACGTAATATCTATCTATCTATCTATCTATCTATCTATCTATCTATCCATCTATCTATCTATCTATCTATCTATCTATCTGTCTATCTATCTATCTATCTATCTATCTATCTATCTATCCATCTATCTATCTATCTATCTATCTGTCTATCTATCTATCTATCTATCCATCTATCTATCTATCTATCTATCTATCTATCTATCTGTCTATCTATCTATCTATCTGTCTATCTATCTATCTATCTATCTATCTATCTGTCTATCTATCTATCTATCTATCTATCTATCTATCTATCTGTCTATCTATCTATCTATCTATCTATCTATCTGTCTATCTATCTATCTATCTATCTATCTATCTATCTATCTATCTATCTGTCTATCTATCTATCTATCTATCTATCTATCTATCTATCTATCTATCTATTCATCTACCTGTCCACCTACAGTTGTATCTTTTCCTCACTTTCTAGTTGAGAGTTAGAGGCAGTAGAGCACTTGACCTTCCGGTCTAGCATATCGAGAGGAAACGGGTAAAGTATAACGTGAAAGGTCAAAGGTTGGTTCTCTGAATGGTTTTAATGACCGGAAATAACTCTACACTTATCATGAGAGTTATGTCCTTTGAAAAGTAGTCAAGCACACTGCGACAACTGACAAAAACAAAGAGAGGAGTGGATTGATGGATTTTCACAAAATAGAAATGGATGCATGTAAAATACGGTGCAGTAATGAATGGCTAAGTCTATTCAGCACTACTGAAGTAAGGCAACCATGCAGACCAATGCACAATGTTTAGAAACGGAGAAGATGATGAAGATCGTACAAATAAAAATATCATTATTCGAAATGCATAATAGAGTGTTGTCGAGTAGTGCCCCATAAGACAGTAGTCGACAACAGCATCAACAATAAATGGAGAGATATCTGCGCATGCGTACTTCGGGAATCCGGAGCGCTGTAAAACCGGTGCTATTAAATCCCAATATTCTCCTCGTTTATTGAGGCTTCGGAAATATATGTAGGCCCTTCTTGATCTAGATATCTCGGACGGTACAAGCAATTGACACCATTTTTCGGGCCCGTGACACGCAAAATACATCTGACTGGTCGAAATCGGGAGGGAACGTATGGAAGGGGTGGATGGGAGAAAAGGGGGGGGGGGTCACCTTTGGCTGTAGTTGTGTTGAATAAATTCATCAAGAGCTGCGCAAAGCGAGTCTGCGTGGTTATCGCGAAGCGGACGACATATTAGCTCAGATTTCGCGAACGTTCCCCCCATAAACCCGTTCTGACAGTCGTAGTGGGGACCCTGATGAAACCGGTGTTAAACAAATTGATTTAGATCCGAATCGCACGAAATTGAGTATCCATTTGATTCGGCCATCCATCAGCCTAGAATTCCATGACACATCCGGGTCCCACGGCGATGCGGAGATTCCTTCAGCTAAAACTTTACCCCCCCCCCCCCCTCCCCATTTTCTCTTATTCTTTTTATCTTAACCTCTTACGCGTGCACGTTACGTTCTTAATACCCCAACTGAAAGTGCAGGCTCCAGTTAAACGCTCTAAAAGATACATGCATTTTTAAATAACTCGGTCTTGAGGTATCTCTTTTTTTTTCACACATCTAAGTGCTGGTGTCTAATGGTATCAATTCCGACACATATTTCTTTTTCTTTTTTTATGCAGAGGTATTACGTCTGCAGTTTTTCGCTCCCACTGAAAAAAAGAAATAATGGTGAAAACAGATAGACGCGAAGATTGAAATCATCCAGCACGTAGTTTTTGAACGATGAGTAAGTGGCGTTAGTTGAGGGCATTAAATCTTTAATCCCATTAAAAATATAAAACATAAAAAACCTGTATATGTATGAAAATATCGTAAAAAAACACATTATCAGATCATTAAAGGTGTAAAACGTGATTCTGGTTTTGCAGTTTTATTTCTGCATTCCATTGTCAATAGCATCTATAGTAAAGAACTTGTGACACCATTGTATATGAAATCAACATATGTCCTACATTTGCTTTTTGTTGAAGGCATATTGAAAAGGCGTTGAAAGTAAAGATATAAAGCAATTTCATGTTGAATGTACACTAAAAAAAAATTGAACCCTTTAGAGTTTACAGAAGAAAAAAAATACAAAAAAAATGGAATACAGAGGGCCATTATTCATAAGTATAGCTTAAATAGGAACATGATCCTATGACGCAACAACATGAAACAAATAAGTTTTCATAAGGTACTTAATGACTCTTGCCTTCCACTGATGAGTGGATACATGATATGAAAAGATGAAGGTAGAAAATCGCCCAAGCCTTACTTCAGGTTGAGGAACAGGGGTGGTTTTTATTTTCATTTTCTTTTACTTTGTATGCCATTTTGAGAAAGCAAATAAATTACAGAAAATATGACACCACAGGGGAGCAATAATAGTTTATCAGAAATAATATTACTTGTAATGTTGGTGATATTCATTGTAAATTGAATAACAATAACGTTAATAATGATACTTCAAAATAATAATTATTACAGTGATAATGATGATGATAGTGATGCGTATAGTAATTATGACGACAGCAATCTTAACCAAAACTTTACTAAACACTTTTTCAATATCGGTGCGAGGATAAAAATATGTGCATATAATGTACATGCTGTCTATTTCTTGATGTCGGAAATGGAAAATAAAAACACAAAAAACAAAACAAAACAAAACAAGGCCAAAAAAAAAAACCGAAAAAACAACAACAAACAGACAAACAAACAAGATTGGTAACGAAAGGCCATTCCATCTACTCGGCTGATCGAGATTGACCGTTACACCTGCGACTGCATGGAATCATGTTGCCACGACAAAACAGGTGAAACCTTCTGGCCAATCAGGAAGCGCGATGACGAGCACACTACCATTTCTTCCTTTTTTTTTTTCTCACACGTTTTCCTATGAATCATTGCATTTTTTTCCTCGTTTGTTTTCATGGACTGGATTGCTTTAGAAGAATCCAACCACATCCATTTTCCCCTGTTTATTTCCCAGTCTCATTTTGTTCTGTTATTGTCGCCATAATCGCATTTTACGACACACCCCGTCATGACACAATACCTTATTGGCTGTCTGTAGTCTTGATCAGTATGTGTAATATTACTTAGGCCGTTTTTTCTTTCATGTCACTTTCCTTGCTTTATATAGCTCTATTACTGATATGAATGTTTAATTGGATGATTGGATGCATACGTTGATAAAGCGTTAACTACGGAAATAGTTTAATAAATCTATAGACAGATGGATAGATGAGTTGATAAGTTAAAAGGTAAATAAATAAATGCAAAATTATATACATGTCGGTCTGTCATGATCATGAATATGCCTATGTGACAATAAATGTGTTCCTTTTTTGTATTTCTTCTTCCTCAAATCAGCTAAAGGCTGATCTTGTACACATAATATTATTGTGTATTGTGGAATGACTGCTGCGATCATCACTCTGCATTCTTGTAGCAATTGTGGACATTTATTGAGAAACTTTCAAACACACACTGGCAAATCCATCGGTTAAACGTGACTCAATTAAAGGGGAGTTCAAACCTCCTCTATTCCAAGCGCATTTCTAGCCTCATATCAATGTGTCAATTGCCAAATAAAACTCGATATTCTTTTTTTCTTCTGTCCCGTGTATGTCATGCGGCCATTATACATGCTCGCGAGCCTATATCAGAGGCTCCTTTCTCCTCCCCAAGAACCGAAGCGAGGAGTCTAAGGTAACCCGAAGAAGGCAGGTGTGAGTCGTAGCCCGACGTCGAGAGAAAGTCCAACCGAAGCGTAACATCCCTTCCCTTTTTCTGTAAGATTGGTTTTACTCCTTTCTCTTTCCCTTATTTTGTGTCCTTTTTTTTCTTCTCCTTCTTGTGCACGCGCGAAACTCAAGGAGTGCGCGGGCTTCGAATCGAAACGACAGGGATCGGTTTTCGCCATCCCTCTCGGGTGCCTGTCCTGCGATCGACCGGGTCCAACGCGCACCGCTGTGTACACCCGACGGCCCCTCGCCTACCATGCGAACCAAATACCACGCCTTCCCTTTCCCCTCATCATCTTTTCGGGGGGCCCCTCTTAAACGAGTAACGCTAACTCTCAACATAAGATGATCTTCCTAACTTAACATCTCCTCTCCTCCTAAGCAATCTCAACAGAATTCTAGCCTTAGAGAAAGGAAGAAAAAAATGATGGTAAAACAGTAAAACGAACTAAACAAGAAAACCTTGCACTGTATCTTCGATCTCCGTTATTGAGACCAATGCGACAAGTGGATGCGTCCATAAGTGAACGAGTTAACAATTGTTACTGATGCTAGCTATCATCCAAGACCGCAGACTGCCGTCTGGTAGCTGGGCGAATTCGAGAACACTTTCGGGGGGTGCGAAGTTTTCCTTCAATAAAGAAACGGAAACACTTTTGTATCAGGTATAAAACAGGGGCGGTCTCGATGACACTGTGCACCCGGCCGCTCTCGCCCAGGCTGTGTTAACCCGCCATGTCAGGTAGAAAATATCTGAGATGGAGAAGGAGAGAGAGAGTGGGAAAAATGGAGAAAAGATGAAAAAAAAAGAATAAGAAAAGGATAGCTTTTTATGGACACCGTGCGAGCACCTCCTCACGTTACTGCCGAGGACTGCGTGTTTAACTCCTCACATCTGAAACACGACCCAGTGCCAGTAGCGTCGTAGTGAGCCCCAAGAATCGCCGAGGCCGTCTCGAGCGCAAAATGTCAGAAATGTTCCGCCATGTCCGATCAATGGCAGCTCGTCAAATTCTGGATGTCCGCCATCCGCCTGGACTTAACACACCCTCACACTCACACCCTCTCCCACACAATAATATTCCTTTCATGAAAGGAAGACAGAAAGAACAAGAAAAAAAGGAAGAGAAAAGATGAGAGAGAGCTAGCATTCAAGAATTCTTTCTCTTCATACAACCTGTTCAGTGTGGCCCATTATGACATCGAAGGCATACACTTCCTCCCCCATTCAGCGTCTTTGTGAACGCCAGTATTGACATGAAGGAAACGTTTTGAATCGGCGAGCACTGAGGTTTTTGTTCGCGCCAGTGTTTGTAGGTGCTAGAATTTCAAATTTTAACCCTCCCTTTTGGACCCTCTATTTTGCTAAGAATCAAAAATCAAATTTTCCCCCAAAACCTTTTCACTCTCACCCAACTTCTGAAAGCATACACGCCCGATTGTCGGCTGAAACTTTCAGAACAACTTCGAGAAAAAGAGAGGGTGAAAAAAAAAAGGTTGTCGCAGTTTCTTGTCCTGTCGGAATACATTAAATTTCCAAGCCTAAAAGTCAACATTTTTGTTCATTGTGTACCACAGACATAACCAACATTACCACCACCACCATCACCATAACTACCACTATAAATATTACTACTACTACTACTACTACTATACACTCACTATACAGTATACTTCATCTTCTACTACCTGCAGGAACAACATACCAAACATCGCCACTTGAAACCCTAATGGGACTGCATAAGTTATGAGTCCGATAATCCTTTGTGAAAGAGTACAATTCTTTATTGATTCCGGAAGTGTTTTTCTGTCGCAATTGATAAATGAAAATCGAACCTTTCCAATTGAATGCTTCAAAGTAATACAATCATGCTATGTGACACAAAACGCCACGTTGACAGACATTGGTTTTATGTAAGCACGTAAATATACTGTTTCTGAAATGCGCAATATAAACCGGGCGGAAGTGAAATACGTGTTTTATAAAATAAATTGAACTTTTTTGCGTCTTTCAAAAACGATTTGTACATAAAAGTGATAAACTGTGAAAAAAGTTACGCAATAAGCAAACATATAGTTCACCTATATCTTATAGGAAAGACACAATTATCCCATTGCCTTCGGTAAAGACCAAAATGACTTGAACCAACGGATGCAAATATCTGAATTACTCTTAAACAACCAAGTTAACTGGTAACTGTTGTAGCAGCATTACTTTGAAAAAATGGGGTCAAGTCATTAACAATAGAGTCTGTTTTTTCTTTCTGTATTTTCATGATGTACAATAATATCGTGATTGTTTTAGCAGAGCCCCGTCGTGCTTTAGATACCAGCGAACATCAATCAATGGACCTAACGTTTTGCCACTGTTTACGATGAAAGCATGTGTGCAGATATCGTATGTCATGCAAAACAGCACTGCAACAAATGTGATGAACATTTAAAGAGCTGTCTGAAATATATTTTCTTCTTCTCTTTTTTCCCTTCATGCATCATTTCCATCATTTTTTCCCCTTCCGAGGTCTTTATACCAAATAGACACCCCACACAACAATCTGGTAAACACCCCGCAGTAAAGAGAAACTATGCTATTAAAGTCCAAGAATTCTTACTGATGAGTTTTCCTCCTACTAACGAAAACAAAAATACTTTTCTTATGTGAAGCAACGAAGGAGGAAGAGAAAAAAAGAAATGGAATAAGAAAGAAAAATAAAGAATGAATGAATGAATGAATGAATGAATGAATGAATGAATGAATGAATGAGAGGACAGAAAGAAAGACAAGTAGGAAGAGAAGAAAGAAGGAAAGAAACCTGAAAATCATGAAATTTTAAGTCTTACAATCATTGAAATTGAAAGTATTCATTTGAACAGATCCTTTAGATTTGATTATTCATCATTCATGAGCTCCTGCGACTATTTCAGCATTCAGGTTATGAAAGTACATTTAAAAGAGATTATGATATACCTATATCTACATTATAGACATATATGAATTATACAAGCCTGTATCCTTAGTTGCATGAATCTATCATATAATCTGACATTTGGAGACTTAACAATGTTATTTTCGATTATGGCGAACGTTTGAAGTTCATCCAAACTCAGCTAAAATCGCGAGGGGAATTTGAGGCCCACTCGTAGGAGAATATACCTTCAGAAACAAAAAATAGACGAATAGAAAATGAGAATTTGTTAAAAATGAAAATGATATGGCCTGCAAAATAGGCATGTTGAGTGTGTGTGTCTCTACAAGGGGGGGGGGGGGGGGTGGGATGAAGGGAGAGAGGGGGGCGAATGGGTTAGCTGTCTGTCAATGGGCGAATCCCTGCTGACTACCTTTCTTCACACCATCCGAAATCCTTCTTACAATTCGATCAGCAAGCAGGGCGCACAGAGGTCATAGATATCGTGATAGAGTTGCGGAAAGGGGCTGGATAGGAACACTCTGTACAGTGTTCTAATATCTATCTTATAGTGACATGGTTGAAGTAAACCCGTCATTTGCTACGATCGACGTTCAAGTATATAGATATGGGTCCCAATAGTCGTCCACGGAATCTGCTCCCATGTGTACGTCAATTCCACACCGTATATCGCTCTTTTTTCCCCTGCTCTTACTCTCTCCCTCTCGCTTTTTTCCCCAAGTAGGTTGACCTAAATACATATACAATAGTCTGCTCTCAGAAAAGTGCAGTCACTCTCCTTGTATACGGTCAAAAGACGAGAGAAGAAAGAAAGACAAGCATCATAATAAGACTTTTTCCCGCTTTCGTTCTTTTTCACTTTTCTGAGTTCTTTTATATATCTTTAAGAGGGCGAATAGAGCAAGAAATGTTTTGAGAGTAAGGGAGGCTTCGTGGAAGTCTGTGTTGAGCCGAAGACGTCCCGGCAGTCTAACGGGCTACGAGCGGCGTTATCAAGCCCTACATCGTACTATGTACAATGCTCCTATGCATCCCAGCACCTCCGCATCTCCCCGCGATGCTCGGATCCGGCGCTGACAGCGGAGCCGATTCCCCGGGCTCGCCTCCGCGAATACATTCCGTCGGATTGGAGCCTGCGCGGTGCGGGTTCTCCATTCTCTTTCCCCGTGGCCATTGGCGCAGCTTCGTCCTGAGAATCAAACACTAGCACATGACACCACTACTGTATGGACACTTTTAAAGCCATTTGCAAAGTCATCTTAAATGTTGTCGTTGTGTGATTGTGTGTGGTTTCATTGTGTGTCGTCAAATCACATATTAGTCTTGGCTATATTCTTTTCTTTCCTGTTTTTAAGCACCAACAAAAATGCGATGCAGTTATGTTCGCTAACTAAGTGTGCAAGGTGTTGCCTAGCTTTACTGGGTTAGTTTTAACATAATATGCAATCAAAATGTCTCCACTGAAATCTACTTCAGGCTCAAAATTTTGTGACTGGAGTCTTGATAGATTCTCGCAGGCGTCTTATTTCTTAATGAATAAAGCTCGGTTATCCTTTATTCGTTTTCTACGAAAGGGTATCAACGCGGGAGACACTTTGGTTTCCATCGCTACTTGCTTGCTTAACCGATCAAACGCCTTGACAGGTGCAGCCGCTACATGGCTGGATTCGAAGATTTCTCATAGATGTTTTTCGTCTCTTTCTTTTTTTTTTCTCCCAGGGAAATGCGATAAATGAATCACGTTTTGTCAAGTGGCGAATTTGCATACGATATTCCCCCTTCCCCGTATTTCTCATCGAAATGAAAATACTCTGGCGCATGACCAGATATTCGGCTCCATTTCCCATCCAACAAGATGCTATCATATATGAATAAAATGTCAAAAGACAGGAAAACGAGAGGGGGAAAAAAGAGGGAGAGGAATAGAACGAGAGTGAAGGAGTCAAATATTAGCGGCGAGAGAAAACGAGCAATTCGAGTTGGGTAGGGATTTGGAATGGGACTCGCGAGAATCTTTGTGGGGCGCGGCGCGAGTTCGGCCGAAGAGTCGCCGCGCGGCCCACCCGAGCCGTCGCCCGCGCACACGGGGGCCGTCTCAACGCGGCACCGGCGCTCAATAGCGCCGATTTTGATGTGTCGACGCGATGAGTAATACAACACCTCAGCGAAGAAAAGTGTGGGGAAAACTATTTCCATAAAATAGAGACACTGGATTAAGTTCTTTTACACCCCCAACCCCCTTCCACAGTTGCTTGAATCATTTTCCCCCTTAATTCAGGTCTTTTGATAGTATTCAGGGATACAGCACGGGCCATAAGCACACGATGAAACTTGCAAATGACATAGAAGTCTCCTCGTTATAACTCTCCCAGCGTCTATGGGACCATTTTATGCCGGCTACTGGCCGACTTCATTGGAAGTCAAGTGGCACACGACAACCAAGTGTAAGGTGGCTTTTAGCGTTTTAGACACTGAGACCTCCGTCCACTCATCCAACCCGCTCTACTGCCTATGGGCTCAAAAATAGGAAAGAAAAAAAAAAGGCTTCACTCTTCATGCCAATAGTTTGAATGTACTCTATTAGGAATGACAAACACAA
Source organism: Diadema setosum (assembly GCF_964275005.1). NCBI lineage: Eukaryota > Metazoa > Echinodermata > Echinoidea > Diadematoida > Diadematidae > Diadema > Diadema setosum. The sequence continues at coordinate 4,361,441 of NC_092697.1, forward strand.
GAGCGAAAGTTAAGAAACGAAAGCTAAAGTAAAGCAAAGCAGAAGCACAACAACAACTTCACTTAGTGGGATCAGGGCTCGTAAATGTATGCGCATAAAGCATTCTTGAATATTCTTTCTTGATGGTGTCGTACGTGATTTTTATCCTTTTTCTTTAGGTTGTGGGGATGAGAGACTACGGACAAACTAAAAATACAAATGTCAGCAGCTGTGAGTATAAAGGTATAAAGATTTTGAAAATTCAATAATTGAACTTCATCACATTCAAACGCCAAAGTTTTCACATAATTATGTATTATTATTTGTCTTGTTTTTTTTTTTAACTGTTGTCGTAGTCCGAATCGCTCATGGAATAGCATCACATTGCCAACACATGGAGGCAGTAATCAATTTCAGGACACTGTGAATGGTGACACAGAAGTCGATACGAAAATCAAACAAAAACAACAAAGTGATACTTTGATTAATGATAAGACAAATATAGCCCAATGTGATGATCGTCAGAGGAACTAATATTGACATTGTAGATGTGAACATTATGCGATGAAGTAAAAACAGTTCCCAACAGTAATACTGTATGTTTATAAAAGAATCGATAACTGTATGTAAAAATGAGACTATACACAGAGAGAAGGAGAGATAGAGAGAGAGACAGACAGACAGAGAGAGACAGAATGAGTAAGGCGGAGAGACAAACAAACAAACACACAACCAGACAAAGCCATCATGATTAGCAATAATTTATTATGATCAGCCCACATCAGGCATATGGCGGTCTATAGTCTGCATCGTAAGTTTTTTCTTGTTGTTCCTACGTGTTCAGAGACAAAGCATGTGTCATGAGGTGAAAATAATAGCTACAACCACTTTCAATGCCCAATTCGATAAGTGATTTCATGCGACTTCAGAAAAAAACAACATATACATCATTATGTACGTGCCTCTGAATGTAGAAATGAAAGAGAGAAAAATATGAATTTGAGCACTTACTCCCCTAATGCAAATCAACCTATTTCGTATTTTGTTGTTTTTAACTGTAAAGAGAATATCGAAGATAGAAAAAAAAGAGCCGACGTATATGTTTGATGACAGCTGACGAAGGTATATAATTAATTCTTATGGAATTGTAAAACAATCTGGCGTTATTTGTTTCTAATTTATTTTCCTGTCCTTGTTAGAGAATGATAATTATTAGAAGCAAGTGGGTGTAATGACAAATTAGTCAAAGGCAGTTTGCTCCTATCATAAAAAATAAAATCAGTTAACCTATGACGCGTAAAAAACAATCAAATAATAATTATGATTCAGATTCAGATTCACGTATTGTCCGTTAGGAAATTCTTTTTCTTGGCATATATATGATGAAATATTGATGTATCAGAATATACTCATATTGCATCATCCTTTGTTTCATAAAAAACCCAGCATTTACTATTCACGCTAACCGACGATCACACAATAGCACTGACATCCTGTCATCATTCTCTTATAGTTTCTCTTAGGTTCTTTTGTTTTTCATCGGCCAAGCAGGCCATGGGGATGAAGCTACTGAATGTGGCCTGTAGTAGCGGAAAGACAATTGAGTGAATAACGACATACATAGCAAAAACTGGTGGCGTGCAAGGCTCTGTAATATGAGCTGCACTTTCAGATACTTTGCACAAAACAAACACACTAAACATGAAGATCTAACTACTTGTTTAAAATGTAAATTCATTATGTTAGGGTTAGCTTTGATCAATATAGAGTAGAATCATGTGAACACTGGTAGAGGTTTCATTAACATCCAACATAGGAATAAAAAAAAAGAGAACAATAGAATATGAAATTTTAAAGTTTTACACGTGTCCACGTAATATGTATCATTATGGTCACAACCGCACACTCAAATTGGTAGAGGTGATGATGTCATCACTTCGTAGCTCTGTTATTGGTTTGTATGCATGAATGCCATTGAATTCATGCTTCTGGTTGATGGTTTACCAACCGCAACAGCTTTTCCCTTTAAAAGTCCTCTTTGCTCGGTTATTTCAAGCCTGCAATCATTTTGATGCGAATGACACATCGAATGATTTCACATTGACTTCAGGTTCTAAAGAGGA